>NW_022196904.1:101876886-101879365 GCF_008632895.1 Mastomys coucha | reverse complement strand
TGAACCCAATGGATTCTGGGAATATGGTGGCCGTTGCCCTGGTGACAGGTCTGTGGACCCGCCCACATTTCTGCTGCAGGCAGGTTCTTGATGCTAACAACCAGACGCACAGGAACTCCGCCAGCCCAGTGGCTCAGGTTGATTCCAGTCTGTCTGGGCTGGCCGGTGCCCTGAACAAAACTTGTGTGCAAGCTCCACAGCCAGTCCCACAACACCCAGAGGAAGCTCCACTCCCAGGTGCTCTAACACACCCAAGATCAGAGGTGAGGAGGACACAACATCTGTCCCAATGCTGGGAGTAACTGGGACCAGTGGGACCAGGCACACAGGAATTCTGCCAGCCCAGTGACTCAGGTTGCTTCTAGTCTCTCTGGGCTGGTGCCATGAGCAGAACTTGAGCTCAAACTCTGCAGTCAGTCCCAAAATACCCAGAAGAAGGTTCACTCCTAGGTGCTCTAACAAGCCCAGGGTCATAAGACCCCAGAATCACAGGATCACAGAGACAGCTTGATTCTGAGGAGCTCTGACACAACCAGGATCACAGGAAGAACAGGCTCCAGGTAGATTTAGCAAGGGCAGGTACTAGAGATAACCAGATGATGTGGAGCAAGCATAAGAATATAAGCAACAGAGGAAGTGCTTTAACCCAGGGACTCTGGTGAGATCTGCCATTTTCTCTCCGGTGACTTTCTAAGGCAGGACCAGTCTAGAGGCACAGGCCTCACAAGTCGCAGGGGAGTGGCAGGGTAGCAGGGACAGGATCCTCTCAGCTTCCGAGCAACACTGGTGGATCAGAAACCCTCTCTGCCCCTTCCGTGTAAGTGGAGAGCCTGCCTCCACGGAGTGCTTTAACCCAAGGACTCACCCATCTGTGCCTGGGATTTACCAGAGGAGAGCTGATCTCCCAGAAGTACTGACACAGGCTTACAGCCCCCCGGGAGGAAAAAGCTCTAGTCAGAGATAGCAAGAACATCTAACACCAGAGATCAACAGATGGCGAAAGGCAAATGCAAGAATCCTACCAACAGAAACCAAGACTACTTGGCTTCATCAGAACCTAGTACTCCCACCACAGCAAGTCCTGGATATCTCAAAACACCAGAAAGGCAAGATTTGGAATCTAAAATCATATCTCATGATGGTGCTAGAGGAATTTAAGAAGGACATGGATAACTTCCTTAAAGAAATACAGGAGAACACAGGTAAAGAGGTACAAGCCCTTAAAGAGGAAACACAAAAATCCCTTAAGGAATTACAGGAAAACACAAACAAACAGGTGAAGGAATTGAGCAAAACCATCCAGGACCTAAAAATGGAAGGAGAAACAATTAAGAAATCACAAAGAAAGACAACGCTGGAGTTAGAAATCTTGGGAAAGAAGTCAGGAAACATAGATGCAAGCATCACCAACAGAATACAAGAGATAGAAGAGATAATCTCAGGTGCAGAAGATACCATAGAAAACATTGACATTTGACAACAGTCAAAGAAAATGCAAAATGCATAAAGATCCTAACCCAAAACATCCAGGAAATCCAGGACACAATGAGAAGACCAAACCTAAGGATAATAGGTATAGAAGAGAGTGAAGATCTCCAACTTAAAGGGCCACTAAATATTTTCAACAAAATTATAGAAGAAAACTTCCCTAACCTAAAGAAAGAGATGCCCATGAACATACAAGAAGCCTATAGAACTCCAAATAGACTGGACCAGAAAAGAAATTCCTCCCATCACATAATAGTCAAAATAACAAATGCCTTAAACAAAGAAAGAATTTTAAAAGCAGTAAGGGAAAAAGGTCAAGTAACATATAAAGGCAGGCCTATCAGAATTACACTAGACTTCTCACCAGAGACTATGAAAGCTAGAAGATCCTGGGCAAATGTCATACAGGTCCTAAGAGAACACAAATGTTAGCCCAGACTACTATACTCAGCAAAATTCTCAATCACCATAGATGGAGAAACCAAAGTATTCCATGACAAAACCAAATTCACACAATATATTTCCACAAATCTAGCCCTTTGAAGGGTAATAAATGGAAAACTCCAACACAAGGAGGCAAACTACATCCCTGAAAAAGCAAAAATGTAATCTTCCAACAAAACTAAAAGAAGATAGCCACATGAACGGAATTCCAGCTCTAACAACAAAAATAACAGGAAGCAACAATTACTTTTCCTTAATATCTATTAATATCAATGGACTCAATTCCCCAATAAAAAGACATAGACTATCAGATTGGGTACGTAAACAGGACCCAACATTTTGTTGCATACAGGAAACCCACCTCAGTGACAAAGACAGACACTACCTCAGAATAAAAGAGTGGAAAAAAATTCTAAAATCCAATGGACCCAAGAGAAAAGCTGGAGTAGCCATTCTAATATCGAATAAAAATGACTTTTACCCTAAGGTGATCAAAAAAGATAAGGAGGGACACTTCATATTCATCAAAGGTATGATCTACCAAGAT
>NW_022196904.1:101875685-101876684 GCF_008632895.1 Mastomys coucha | reverse complement strand
ACACAATAGTAGTGGGAGATTTCAACACCCCACTCTCTGCAATGGACAGATCATGGAAACAGAAACTAGAATACAATGATCAATACTAGAATACAGATCAATGATCTAAACAGTCCCATATATGCTCATGAAATAGAAACATTCATTAATAGTCTCCCAACCAAAAAAAGCCCTGGACAAGATGTGTTTAGTGCAGAGTTTTATCAAACCTTCAAAGAAGACCTGATTCTAATACTCCTCAAACTATTCAAACTAAACCAGGACACAATGAGACTAACAGAAGTTATGAAACAGATGGATTTAACAGATATCTATAGAACACTTTATCCTAAAACAAAAGGATATACCTTCTTCTCAGCACCTCATAGTACCTTTTCCAAAATTGACCATATAATTGGTCACAAATCAGGCCTCAACAGATACAAGAAGATTGAAATAATTCCTTGTATCCTATCAGATCACCATGGACTAAGGCTGCTCCTCAATAACAGCATAAACAATAGAATGCCTACATACACGTGGAAGCTTAACAACACTCTACTCAATGATAACTTGGTCAAGGAAGAAATAAAGAAAGAAATTAAAGACTTTCTAGAGTTTAATGAAAATGAAGCCATAACATACCCAAACTTATGGGACACAATTAAAGCAGTCCTAAGAGGAAAACTCATAGCTTTAAGTGCCTACAAAAAGAAACTTGAGAGAGCATATACCAGCAATTTGACAGCACACCTGAAAGCGTTAAAACAAAAAGAAGCAAATTCACCCAAGAGGAGTCAAAGGCAGGAATTAATCAAACTCAGGTCTGAAATCAACCAAATAGAAACCAAAAGAACTATACAAAGAGTCAACCAAACCAGGAAATGGTTCTTTGAGAAAATCAACAAAATAGATAAGCCCTTAGCCAGACTGACTAGAGGGCACAGAGACCGTATCCTAATTAACAAGATCAGAAATGAAAAGGGAGACATAACAACAGACACTGATGAAATCCAAAAA
>NW_022196904.1:101863801-101874192 GCF_008632895.1 Mastomys coucha | reverse complement strand
GAAAAAAGACAGCATTTTCAACAGATGGTGCTGGCTCAATTGGAAGTTAGCATGTAGAAAAATGCAAAATGATCCATTCCTTTCTCCTTGTACAAAGCTTAAGTCCAAGTCGATCAGGGACCTCCACATCAAACCAGATACATTGAAACTAATAGAAAAAAAAGTGGGGAAGAACCTCGAGCAAATAGGCACAAGGGAAAATTTCCTGAAGAGGACGCCAATAGCTTATGCTCTAAGATCAAGAATTGACAAATGGGACCTCATAAAGTTGCAAAGCTTCTGTAAGGCAAAAGACACAGTAAATAGGACAAATCAGCAACCAACAAATTGAAAAAAGATCTTTACCAATCCTATATCTGATAGAGGGCTAATATCCAATGTATACAAAGAACTCAAGAAATTAGACTCCAGAGAAACAAATAACCCTATTAAAAAATGGGGTACAGAGCTAAACAAAGAATTCTCAACTGATGAATACCAAATGGCTGAGAAGCACCTAAAGAAATGTTCAACATCCTTAGTCATCAGGGAAATGCAAATCAAAACAACTCTGAGGTTCCACCTCACACCAGTCAGATTGGCTAGGATAAAAAACTCAGGTGACAGCAGATGCTGGAGAGGTTGTGGAGAAAGAGGAACACTCCTTCATTGCTGGTGGAATTGGAAGCTGGTACAACCACTCTGGAAATCAGTTTGGCGGTTCCTCCGGAAATTGGGCATAGTTCTACCAGAGGACCCAGCTATACCACTCCAGGGCATATACCCAGAAGATGCTCCAACATGTAATAAGGACACATGCTCCACCATGTTCATAGCAGCCTTATTTATAATAGCCAGAAACTGGAAACAACCCAGATGTCCCTCAACAGAGGAATGGATACAAAAATTGCAGTACATCTACACAATGGAGTATACTACTCAGCTATTAAAAGCAATGAATTTATGAAATTCTTAGGGAAACGGATGGATCTGGAGAATATCATCCTGAGTGAGGTAACCCAATCACAAAAGAATACACATGGTATGCACTCTCTGATAAATGGATATTAGCCCAGAAGTTCGGAATACAGGGAGAACAACCCACAAACCACAAGAAACTCAAGAAAAAGGAAAACCAAAATGTGGTCTTTTAATTCCTTCTTAAAAGGGGGAACAAAATACCCATGGAAGGAGTTGCAGAGACAAACTATGGAGCAGAGACTGAAGGAAGAACAAGCCAGCCTAATATAGCTATCTCCTGAGAGGCTCTGACAGTACCTGACTAATACAGATGTAGAGGCTCACAGCCATCCATTGAACTGAGTACAGGGTACCCAATGATGGAGTTAGAGAAAGGATCAAAAGAGCTGAAGGGTTTGCAGCCCTTAGGACAAGCAACAATATGAACTAGCTAGTACCCTCAGAGCTCCCAGGGACTCAACCAAGGACTATACATGGTGGGACTGATTGTTCTGGCAGCATGTGTATAGTAGAGGATTGCAAAGTCGATCATCAATGGGAGGAGAGGCCCTTGGCCCCGTGAAGATTCTGTGCCCCAGTGTAGGGGAATGCCAGGGCCAATAAGTGGGAGAGGGTAGGGTGGCAAGTATGGGGAGGGGGGAGGCAACAGAGGTTCACTCTTGTTTTTGTTTGTTTGTTTGTTTTTTGGAGGGGAAACTGGGAAAGGAGAAACCATATGACATGTAAATAACTAATAAAATAATAATAATAAAAAGAATATAAGCAATGCAAACCAAGTTTCCTTGGTATAATCAGAACCCAATACTCCCACCATAGCAACTCCTTGACTCAACATCATACCAGCAAAGCAAGATTCAGATATAAAATCACTTCTCATGATGATGATACAGGACTTCAAGAAAAACATAAATAGCACCCTCAAAGAAATACAGGAGAACATAGGTAAACAGCTAGAAGCCCTTCAAGAAGAAACACAAAAATACCTTAAAGAACTACAGGAAAACACAATCAAACAGGTGAAGGAAATGAGCAAAACCATCCAGAATCTAAAAATGGAAATAGAAACAATAAAGAAATCAGAAAGAGAGACAACTCTGGAGATAGAAAACCTAGGAAAGAAATCAGGAGTCATAGATGCAAGCATCACCAACAGAATACAAGAGATAGAAGAGAGAATCTCAGGGGCAGAAGACACCATAGAAAACATTAACACAACAGTCAAAGAAAATGCAAAAAGGAAAAAGCTCCTAACCCAGAACATCCATGAAATACAGGATGCAATGAGAAGACCAAACCTAAGGATGATAGCTACAGAAGAGAGTGAAGACTCCCAAGGTAATGGGCCAGGAAATATCTTCAACAAAATTTTAGAAGAAAACTTCCCTAACCTAAAGAAAGAGATGCCCATAAACATACAAGAAGCCTAAAGAACTCCAAACAGACTGGACCAGAAAAGAAATTCCTCCCATCACATAATAATCAAAACACCATTCTTGCTCTTGCCTCTTACCCCTTTGTTCCTCCTCTCTCCCCATTCCCTCCTCCTCTCTCCACACGGTCATGGACATCCCCTACTTCTCTATGCTCTCCTTCTCTCTGCCTTTCTCTGCCTCTACTACTCTCTTAACTCCCCTGCCCATACCCTAAATAAACTCTATTCTATACTAAATAAATAATAATAACTAAATGCACTAAACAAAGAAAGAATTTTAAGAGCAGTAAGGGAAAAAAGGTCAAGTAACATATAAAGGCAGGCCTATCAGAATTACACCAGACTTCTCACCAGAGACTATGAAAGCTAGAAGATCCTGGGCAGATGTCATACAGACCCTACAAGAACACAAATGCCAGCCCAGGCTACTATACCCAGCAAAACTCTCAATTACCATAGATGGAGAAAACAAGATATACCATGACAAAACAAAATTTACAGAATATCTTTCCACAAATCCTGCTCTACAAAGGATATTAGATGGAAAACATCAACATAAGGAGCAAAACTACACCTTAGAAGAAGCAAGAAAGTAATCTTTCAACAAATCCACACAAACCTAATTCCACCTCTTACAACAGAAACAACGGGAAGTATCAATTACTTTTTCTTAATATCTTAATATGAAAATTAATATTACCAACATATCCTAATCGATTGAATTAAAAAATATGAAGAATTAGAAATTTGTTGATTGTCATCCAATGGTCTCTCTAATTTGGTAATTTGAGAAGTAGGTCCAATATTATACAATCCATATACACTTTCAGCTTGTTTGTTCGTGACAGTGTCTTGCTATGTACAACATAAGGGTCTTGAAATCTTGCTTCTCCTATTTCAGCCTCTCTATTAGTAGTATTGTTTATTTCATGTTTTTACACTATACTATGGTTTTCAGAACAGCTTGCATATTTTAAAAGTATTTATATGCCCAAAAGAAATGTAGACAATTAAATTGGGTGGGGGCTTGTAAGAGAACAACAAAGAGTGAAACTGAATGCTTTGTTTGACGTTTGCAACTCTTGTATCAAGTTACCACTGTAAGAGCCAAGATTTTAAGCTATACTAAATGTAAAAGAAACAAACAAACAAACAAAAACACTTTATATATTTATGTTCAAGAAAATACTAGTAGTGATGTATTATTTCGAAATATACAGTTAATATGTTTGTATTTTCAGTATTGCCGTAGACAAGCATCTACATAATACTGTTAAATTGATTATTGTTTTATATCAAACAACTTTTATAATACTCATTTTTATTGTTATAATATTTTATAAATTTGAAAAATATGACAAAAGAAGATATTGTAGGTATTGAAGGGGGGTCTCTGGGAGGAGTTGGAGTATAAAAGGAAAACAAGAATGTGATTTAATTTTATTTACATAAAATATGGTTTTAAATATTAACAAATTCAGATAAATTGAAGTCATGTAACTTTTCTCATCATATTGCAATAAAACTTAAAAAAAAAGAATTTTTTCTCAATTTTGAAATTCTCTTATATTCTCTGGTTGACTTTGTGCTCATTATAAAGCCTAGACTGGTTTCGAATCCTTCTGCCTCAGTGTCTCAAGTGCTGAGAAACAAATGAGTGTGTGCAAGGTTCCTTCCATCCTGGTTGTGACATACTCCTGCTTGTGATTGTTCTACCATTCTGGTACTTATCTGGTCAAACACTTGGAATTCCTGACTTGGGACCTTCAGCCACACTCATTTTTCATTGTCTTTGTTACGTTGCTATTGCTGTGATGAATCACCATGACCAAGGCAACTTATAAAAAAAAAAGTGGTTGATTGAGCTTACAGTTTCAGAAGGTTAAAAGCCCATCATGACATGACAGTATAGTTGTAAGCAGTAAGCATGTTGGCTGGAGCATCTGAGAACTCACATCTTGATCTGCAGGTAGGAGGCAGAGAGAGAGATGGTGGGTGAGAGAGAGTGCATTGGGACTTACACACATTCTTTATATTGTACAGGGCATGGTATGTCTGGCTTGTGGTCAAATGACTGGGGATACAGTCCAGCTAGAATGCTGGGAGCTCGGGGCATTGTCTGCCTGATAGAGCACACATCTCCTGCCAGAGCAGCTGTGAGGGATTGTGACTGAAACAGGAACCAAAGACTCAGGAGTTATGGCCAAGCTCCTTCTGACCTCTGCAAGCAGAAATTGCCCACAGGGGTCCAGGGCTCAAAGCTAAATACTTGACTGAGCTTAAGTTACCTGAGCAGACCACTGCCCCACACTGCCCCACGCTGCTCCACAGACCACACCTCTTTGGCCTTCCCAAACAGTTCCACCAACTGGAGAACAAGCATTCAAACATATGAGCCTGTGGAGGCTGTCTTAGTTTTCTTTTGGTATGGTTATGACCCTGACAACTCTTATAGAGTACTTAAATGGGGGTGGCTTACAGTTCAGCTGTTTAATCTATTATTTAATAGACCAAATTAATAGTCTAATAATTAATCTATTATTGTCATAGCAGGAAGAATGGTGGCATGCAGACAGACACAATGTTGGAGAAATAGTTTAGAGTTCTACATCCACATCCTCAGGAAGCCGAAAAAGAGACTGACATGGGGCCTGGCTTGAACATCTGGAACCTCAAAGCCCACCTCCAGTGACACACTTTGTGCAACAAGGCCACACCTACTCTAACAAGGCCACACCTCCTAATAGTACCAGTCCTGATGGGTCTATGGGAGTCATTGCCTTTCAAACCACCACACTCATCATTTTTCTTCCTGCCGCCCTCTTTCTTAGGACAGCTCTTTGCACCTACCTGTCCTCAGCTGTAATGCTGGCATCTTAGCAAATGTTTCACTAAAGGTCTTGCTGAGTCTAAATTTTGTCATGTATAAGGTTTTCTGTATCTTAAAAAGCCCATCACAGTGCTGGAGAGATGGCTCAGCAGTTAAGAGTACTAACTGCTCTTCCAGAAGTCCTCAGTTCAATTCCCAGCAACCACATGGTGGCTCAAAACCCTATGTAATGGGATCTGATGCTCTCCTCTGGTGTGTCTGAAGACAGCTACAGTGTACTCATATAAATAAAATAAAACTTTAAAAAATGCCCATCACATTCTTTCTTTTATATTTTAAGATTTATTTTAGTTTTTATTTGTATATATGTGCATGCACATATATGCCGGTGTGTGTGCACATGCATTTGCACAGGAGAGTGCATGCCCACAGAGGTCAGAAGAGAGCACCAGATCCTCTAGAACTAGAGCTGTAGCTTTTGTGAATGGCCTGATATGGGTGGCTGGGAACAGAACTCTGGCCCTCTGCACAAGCAGAACTTGCTCTTAATTGACAAGCCATCTCTCCAGACTCCTCACCTCACTATTATTGAAACCTTTTCATGTCAGATGTCTGACTCACCCATGATTGTATGATGCATGAGCATACAAAGTGAATAATGCTTTCTTTCAACTTACCAAAGGAGTTATTGTCTAGCTTCTTTGTACATATTTACTAGGATGGCCAATGGGGGATATCTATTCTTATGATAGGAGCAGATAACATGAAACCTACCCTCTTAGCCCATTTGGTACATAGTAAAATTACATGAATGGCCAGCACGACACTGTGTGGCAGAACAAGAAGTCACTCTGAAGTCACTTATGTCCAGTGTCCTGCTTCACATCTGCACACAGTGGGTTGTCTGGAGACCATCTCGGACCCCGAGCCGTGCGGGATGCTGCTGCTACCTCTGCGCTTTCCTCCCTTTATCTGCCAGACAAAACAACAATGCAGCCCGGTGTCCAGCACAGGAAGACTGTGGAAGGTGAGGAAGGACCGTCCCTAGCTGAACTCTGTCTTTGAGGCAAATGGCAGTTGTTCGGTCGTGTCTGTTCAGTGTCATAGCTGGGAGATCTGAGACATAGGCAGACTGTACTTTTCTAAGGTGTAGCTGGGGCAGGAGGAGAGGGGATGAGGGAAGCTGTTTTCTTCTGGAACAGCAAGGGTAGGAGAGGTACAGGAGTCCTTCTCATTGTTCAGGGGTAGAGGCTAGAAGAACAGGACCGCTCTGCCTGATTGAGGACTTACTATTGCCTTCTGTTTTCATTGTCACCATCAGTGCTGCTATTGTTGGGGGCTTGTTTGTGTTTTGAGACATGATCTTGCTATGTGTCCCTGGCTGGCCTCGTAGTTACCCTATCTCCTTGAATGACCTCAAACTTGAGGCAATTCTCCTGCCTCAGCCTCCTCAGTACTGGGATTATAGACATGAATGCCACTTCCTTATGCTTTTTTCAAGTATTGAAAAAACTTGAAAAGTATTCAAGCTTTGAGTTAAGTTTGTTGGTACCCTGGCTTTCTTTTTTCTGCACACATTCTTTGTGATTCTACTGCTCAGGTCCTTTCTCGGGAGTGATGAGCTGCTCCTACTGGCCTTAGAGGGCAATTTGAAAAGGAGCTCAGGACTTCAGATGGGAGGAGAGGTAGGGAACCCCTCTATGATAATATAGCACCTTTGGGCAAACACCTTCTGGAAGCAGTAATCTGCCCTAATCACAAAGGGCAACATCTGATACAGGAAGTCATGGAAGGGATTGCCTAGGAAAACCTGTGATCTCTCTCAGAGGGGCATAGCCAACCCATAACCACTTAGGTGCAAGGGATCCTGGGAAAGTTATTGCCTGACCTCGCTTTTGCACCATTCACTCATTTCCCATCAGTCCTCTCCACTTAGAGTGGCAAACAGGAACCCATATCCAAGAAGACTATGGATGCTGTGTCCTCACGTTAGCATCCTGAGCACAGGGCATGTGAGGAGGGCAGAGGGGGCAAGACCAGCAGAAGGAAATGGGCACAGCAGAAGTGCCCAGCTACGGCTTGCCTTGCAAGGTTAAAAGAGGAGAAGATTAGAGTGCTGGGACCGCAGGTGATAGCCAGGTGTTGTTACAAGTTGGTGGTCTTATATACTGCTGCACATGTGGAAATCTACACAGCCATTTTTCAAAAGCAGCTTGGCCACACGAAGAGCTCTAAAACTGGCACAACATTGGTAAGCTTGATAAATCAACATCAAGACTCTTCTCTGAATCTATATTTTTAAATACAAATATGTGACAAGAATTGTAGCTTCTACAGGTGGGGGGTTAGTTAAACTCATGACAGGATATTAAAAAGCAACTTCCAAATTAGACAGCTGTTCACCGTGGTGAACATGTGCCTAGTGAGCACCTGCCATATGGTTATCCTGAACTGAGGTGAACTGTAGGCATGCAACAGATGCAGGACTTCTGAAAGCATAGCATCGTGGACTAAAGATGTAGTTCTGTTGATAGAGTGTTTACTTAGCATGTGTGAGGCCCTGGGTTCAATCCCCAGCATGTTAATCAAATATAGTTGTGTATGCCTGTGATCCCAGCATTTAAGAGGTAGGAGCAACTACATGGTGAAGTGGAGGATAGCCTGGGCTGCATGAGACCTTGTCTCAAAAACAAACAAGAAAGGTAGAATGCCAAAAATATTTTTAAATATCCAATTAACTAATTAATTATTACATTAATGCATGTAATATTGTACTGATTATATAATGAAATGGTAATGCTTTAGATATGTGAATTAAAGAAAATATATTGTTAAAATCAATTTGACCTGATTTTTGTTATTTATAAGTAAAGTTATTTTAAAAAATTGAAGTCAATACATATTTGCAGTAGGTATCTGTAAGACTAAGTGATTCTTTTTAAAAAGGTTTTTAAAAATGCTGTGTATGTGTGTCAGCCTATGTAAAGAACTAGAATTATAAGTAGTTGTGAGCCACCATATGGATGCTGGGATCTGAACTCAGGCCCTCAGCAAGAGCAGTCAGCTCCCTAAGCTACTGAGCCATCTCTTCAGCTCAGACAGAGCAATTCTAAAAGAAAAAAAATCCACATAATGGAGAAGAACGTGTTTCCAAACAATATCAAATAGCAGGATGTTTTAATGGTTTAATACTCTACATAAATCAGCACACATCTGATAACAGGCCAATGTGACGTCATGGGTCTCCTGGTGAGAGTACTCAGAACACAGCTTCACTCAGGAAGCGCTCTGTCCCAAATACATAGCTTGGATCTAATCAGGGGAAACATCAGACAGTTAAAATTGAGATACACTGTAAAAAACAATAGCCCGTGTCCTTCAAATGATCAATATCAAAAGACAAAGATCTATGAGAGAGGGTTATACCAACACAAAAACTCTCATCTAAAAGGGAGTAGGAGATGGTTTACTCTGATGCCATTGTAAGAGGCCATGGCCCACAAGACACAATTTAGGATTCCCCAAGTCCCATGTCCCAACACGGAAGTAGTTTCATGAAGTTTCTCTAGTTTTACAAAACAAAGAAAGCCATAAATCAAAGCAAGGAAAATTTCCAGCCTGGGCTCAGTCCTAGGGCTAGCAGAAGAGGCTAGAGAGGAAGAAACATCAGGATGAGGGAAGCTTTTCTCTAGGCCCAAGACGCTCTCTGATGCCCTCTTAGACTGGGGGAAGCTAGGGTTCTGCTAAGTTAATAGTGTCTAAGATGTTTTTATTTATTATCATGAGGAGTTAGTTCAGATTCAGAGTGGGGAAGGGAATGGCTGTTCCAGAAGCTAAAAATAACCCAAGACAAATAATCAATTAATCTCTGAACCTACAAAATTCATCTCTTCGTAGTACTGACATTCCAGTCTGTCCATCAGTCTCTCCAGACACAGACGCCTTCCAGGAGTTTGTGTTCAGTCAGTTTCTTTCCAGGAATTTTTATTCACTCTTGTAAATTAAGAATTCAAGGAAATTTAACAACCAAATGCCACATTCTTTTTAATGCTTAAAGGATCTCATTGGGAAAGCTGACAGAAATCAGAATATACAGTACACAATAGTTCTTTTTCTCTAATAGTTCAATGTCCTTGCTTTAATGGTTGTGTTCTGGCTACGTGAGAATGTGCCCCTGTCCATAGGAAGTACCCACCAGGGCTGTGGAGATCACTCAGTCAGAAAAGTGTGAGGACCTCAGTTCATACTCTGCCCCCAAATTGAGGTATGGTGGCCCTGGTTGTAATAGCAAGGCAGGACAGACACAGGCATGTCCCTGGAAGCTTCTAGGCTAGGTAAGCTGCCCCTGCAGTAAAGTCTCAGGCCATAGGAGACCCTGTCTCAACTCAAACCTCCAAACACTCCTGAGAATCTTTACCAAGTTTTCCCGCTGACTTCCACATGAGTGCTGTGAACTCATGAACTGCACACACACTCACTCACACACACACACACACACACACACACACACACAGGTGGGGTTGGTGAGAAAAAGAGTGCCCACTGAAAGATTCAGAGGTGAACTGTCCACATGTCTGCCGTTTTTTCTCTAATGGCTCAGCACAAGTCTCTGCAAGCATGGCTGTGTTTGTGTTTACAGAAAGAGAGAACGCAAGTGGGAAGCCATTACGCTCTTTTTGCATCTTCTCTCTAAATTTAGAATGTATGAGGACAAATGTAAGCAATATTCTATTAAGAATGGAATTGTTTGAAAACCCAGGAGAGGCGGGACTATAAAAAAAGACACTAGAATTCTTAGGTAAATGGATGGATCTGGAGAATATCATCCTGAGTGAGGTAACCCAATCACAAAAGAACAAACACGGTATGCACTCTCTGATAAGTGGTTATTAGCCCAGAAGTTTGGAATACAGGAAGAACAACCCACAAACCACAAGGAACTCATGAAGAAGGAAGACCAAAAGGTGGACATTGCATTCCTTCTTAAAAGGGGGAACCAAATACCCACAGAAGGAGTTGCAGAGATTAACTGTGGAGCAGAGACTGAAGGAAGGGCAAACCAGCCTAAATATAGCTATCTCCTGAGAGGCTCTGACAATATATGACTAATACAGATGTAGAGGCTCACAGCCATCCATTGAACTGAGTACAGGGTCCCCAGTGAAGGAG
>NW_022196904.1:101849906-101863329 GCF_008632895.1 Mastomys coucha | reverse complement strand
AGTTAAAAAAAAAAAAAAGAAAAAACCAACCAACCCCCCTTCCCCCCAAAAAAAGACTCTAGAAAGGCTTTGTTCTAAACAGCGACATCCTTTGGTCTACGCAAAGGGTACCTGTACTTTTCCACTTTTTCTGGCTGTGCTCCTTGCCACACAGTGTGAGGAAGCTGCACAGCCAAACGAATATGCTACACACCCCATTCTAGAACTCAATCCCCAGAGCCCTGCATGAAATTCTACTCACAACTTAGCATAAAGTTCAGGATATCTGTGAGACTCTGAGGAACTCGACTACTCTTGCTGCAGAGGATGGAGGCAGGCATAAGACTAGAAAGCACAGTTTACAGGCTGCAGGGGGCCAGAACTCCTGTTCTTTGTACAGATTCCCATCTGACCTTGTGGGTCACTGATTTGACTAGGGCATGTTTCACTAGGGCAGGGATCAGTCATATTTATATGCAGTTTGTCAGCCAAGACCCTTTTCCCAAGAATTTAGACGTTTCAATACAGGATGTGAAGAGGTGGAAGCCAAGAGAAGCTGCCCACACAATTTGGTACTAACCTGAGCCCTGTGGTAACATGGGAAGAACCTAGACTGCCCAGATAGGGTGGGGCTGAGATAACCCAGGTCCCCTCCCCCACCCCACCCCCACCCCTGCCACCGGGGAAAACAAACACTTTCTAAGAAAAGCTCTCCCAGGGGATCATGGGTCAGCACTGGGAACAGAGCACTTTCTGTCTGGCAGGGATCTAATCGCCCCACAATTGGGAGTGTCACCTGAAAAACACTTTTGAGATTCAAGTCTTACCTACTTCCACAGAACACATTGGAGGCAAGAATAGGGAGTAGGAGCTAGGCTCCCAGGGTAAGACCCAGAGCTGAGACCACTGGCTTCTTGGATCTCATGCATTTAGAATACTGAGACCTCAATGGACTTCCAAGATTCTGGGGAGATTTTCCAGCTTGGGCTCAGTCCTAGGGCTAGCGGAAGCTATCTGCCTCACTATGTGGAGGCTTGCAAGGTCCGGGAGCTGTTTTCTTTTCTTTTGATTCTCTTTATTCCAGTCCTTCCCTTCTCTTTTCCTCTCCCCTCTCCTCTTCCCTGCCCTTGCCTAGCTCCTCTCTCTCTCTCTCTCTCTCTCTCTCTCTCTCTCTCTCTCTCTCTCTCTCTCTCTCTCGTTAAATTTTATTATCTTATTTGAGTGTGGGTGTGAGTATGAGTGTGTGTGTGTGTGTGTGTGTGTGTGTGTGTGTGTGTGTGTGTAGTGTTTGTACATGTGCACATGGCATGGCATGTATAAGGAGGTCTGAAGACAACTTTCAGGAACTGGTTCTCTTCCATCATGTAGGTCCCAGGGATTGAACACAGGCCATCAAGCTTGACAGAAAGTTACTGTACCCACTGCGCTCTCTCCAGTCTGTCTTTATTTTCCTCTAGGTAAGATCTCACTATGTATTCCATGCTGGCCCTGATCCCAAGATCCTTAGCCTCCAAAGTGCTGTAACTGAGTTTTGTTTTTGTTTTTGTTTTTTTTTTGTTTTGTTTTGTTTTGTTAAGGAAAAAAAAGAGATATCTTTTTAGAAGTTTTTGTTTCATTTTATGTCTATTAGTGTTCTGCCTGCACCATATGTAAGCCTGGGACATGAAGGTCCGAAGAGGAAGTCAGATCCACTGGAATTAGAGTTATGGGGGGTTGTGACCCATCACCATGTTGGTGCTGGGAGCAGAACCCAGGTCCTTTGCAAGAGCAGCCAGTGCTGTTAACCACAGAGCCATCTCTCCACTCTTGTAGCTGAGATTTCTAGTTCTTTGCATAGCTGGCTTCTTTATTTTATTGTATGGGTCTTTTGTCTGCATTTATGTTTGCATACCACATGTGTACAGTAGCCCAAGAGACGAGAAGGTGTCCGATCTCCTGAAGCTGGAGCTGCAGATGATCCCATGAAGCTGGAGCTGCAGATGGTTGTGAGCTGTTGTGTAGGAGCTAGGAATCAAACCTGGGTCCTCTGAAAGATCAACCAGCACTCTAACCACTGAGCCATCTCTCCAGCCCCAGTTGACTTCTCTTTCATCTTAGGTTTCATCTCCAAGACTTCCTCTCAGATGCCCCTTTAAGCCTGCCAGGGAACTCCAGGGAACTCCATACCTCACAGCCTCAGCCCTCCTCAAGTACACCTTATCCTACCGTTCTCAATACTTCTCAGTCATGTTCTTTATGCCCTTTAGTTAACTTTAGTACCCCTCTCTTTAGAACATAGCTTTATCAAAGCAGATAATTTTACCCCGAGTTGTTTACTACCACAGCCTCGGCTCATGACCAGCCGATAGTCTATATCTGTAAGTAATAGATAACCAGTGTTTGTTAAAGGAATTAAATTGTACCTATCAGCCAGCCCTTCTAAGCTTAGCTCAAAGACTTTTCTCTGCAGGATACTCAACAGCTGATAACCTTGAAGTGTCCTGGGACATGGCTCCCAACACCCTGAGAAAACCAGACATTAACAGGAAATATATTCTTATTCTGAAAAGTGATGGTTACATAATTTTTTAAAACTTTAAATTTTTCATTTATTTTTATGAGTGTGTGTGTCCATGCATACATAGTAGGAAGGGCATATGTGTGCTATGACACGTGTGTGGAGACCAGAGGATGACTGTGTAGAGTCAGCTCTGTCCTTCCACCTTTATGTGGGTTCTAAGACTCGGGTTGTCAGGCTTGTGCAGCGAATACCTTTCCCCACTGAGACTAGCCTTGGAGGTTTAGTTTCTTATTGTTGAGTCACCAGAGTTAGCCCCTTGGAACCTCAGTTTACCACTCCAGTCTTTGTAGGTCAGGAGTCCGGTGACTTTTAGCTGAGTCTGCTCAGGGTCACATAGGGGTGAAGTAAGAATTTAGCGGCTGGCTGTGTCTTCATCTGGAAGCTTGAATGGGGAAGGATGTGTTTCCAAGCTCCCCTGGTTGGTGACAGAATTTGGTTCTTTAATAATGTGGGATGCTGTCCCTGGTGTCTTGCTGGCTGTTGACTGGTAGAGCCTGCTCTCAGGACCTTGCCCTGTGACCTATTCCACACCAGCAGGAGACAACTTTCTGAACACTGAATCCTTCTCCAACTTAGGTTTCTCTCTTAAGTCAGTTCTCTCCATCTGCAGTGTGAGTTTCTGGAATTGAACTCAGGTCATTAGACTTGGCAGCAAGCACCCTTCCCCACTAAGCTCTCACCAACCCTCTCTTTTAACGACCCTTCCTTTATGGTTTGCTAAGACCTCCTGTATAATCTTCCAATCCTCCCAACCCTCCAGCTTCTCCTCTCCATTCTGTTGTGACTGGCAATACTGGTAACTGTTTTGTCCTCCAGAACAAAGGAAAACCCTTTGGTCCAGAGCAGTCAGCCCTGGTGAGGGAGAGCCGGTAGCAAAAGACAGGCTTCCAGTGCTAGGAAGCTTGGGGTGTCAGGAGTATGGGCAAATCGGGAAGCCCTGGGATTCCCTTCAGCAATGGACAGTGCCTGCTCCATCCACTTCACCTGGCCAGAGCCATTCCCTTCTATCAAGCCTCCCTCCCCTGTCCGAGTCTCCTTCCCACCCACAGTTACTCCATCCCAGCAGGCATCCAGCCTAGCATAGAATCCAGTTGCCAGTCTTTTTATGTGTTTGTTTGCTTAGACAGGGTCTTGCAATGTATCCTGTGTTGGTCTCAGGATCTCAGTCCTCCTGTCTCACCTTCCCAAGTGTTGAGGTTAGAGGCATGTGCCATTCATTTTGCCTGGCCAGGTACCCTCTTCTGAGGGGCTCTCAGAGAACAGAGAAATGTCATGTGACCCACACTTCCCCAGACACAGAGCTAAGTGCTCTGTAACAGGAGGTGGGAAGGAAAAGCCTTGTCTGGGACTCCAGCGGTTCTGGCAGGCGGGTGATTTGCACAGTCATGGTGGAGGAGAGGGCTGTCTGAGAGGGAACAAGGGCTGTGCACAGATGTGGCTCTCCATCTGGATACACAGCAGGCACAATTGCCCTACTACCACAGTGGGACTAGGAACATGGAATGCTGGTAAGCAAGAAAGAGAGAATATTTAGAATATTTAAGTGTTTTTTTTTAAAAAACGTATTTGTTTTGTTTTGTTTTTAGATAAGTCTGTCTATATAGAGCTGGGTGCTCTTGAACTCACAGAGACCAACTTATCTGTGCCTCCTAAGTGCTAGGATTAAAGGTGTGCACCACCACACCAGGCTTAAACTTTTAAAATTTGTATATATATGGGCATTTTGCTGACATGTGTGTCTGTGTGCCATGTGGCTGATGCCTACAGGAGCCAGAAGAGGATGTCCCTGGAACTGGAGTTACCAATAGCTGTGAACCACCACAGGTTCACTGGGAACTGAGGTATGTTCCCTGGAAGCAGCAAGTGCTCTTAACCATGGAGGCAGCTCTCCAGACCTCTGGTTCTGAGCCTTTACAAACCACAGAAGAATTGGTGAGGAGGGAGGGAGGAACAGAGATACACACATGTGCATACACAGAGAGAGAGAGACAGAGAGACAGAGAGACAAAGAGACAGACGCAGACACAGAGAGACAGAGTCAGAGAGAGAAAGAGAGAGAGACATCCAGAGAAGAGTGCAGTCAGAGAGTCTTGAAAAGTGGGTCAGGCAAGGACCAGACTGACTAGGAGGCAGCCAGGAGTCTCTTCAATACCAAGATAAAATCAAGGCGTCTGTCCTGCTCTGGCCTGAGACCAATGCAAGGTCTGGGTCCCAGTATTGTTTTTTAAACCATGTGATCTTTAACCATGTCTTTCAGTTGCAGGTCTGCCCTATCCCACGCATGACTGAGGCTGTCAAGGTAAGGCTCTCCAGGGTCTGAGGAGTTGTTAGTCTTTCAACCACTCTAGATGCCCTGAAGTGACCCAGAAAGTGGAAAGGACAACTCCCTCTCAGTGGCCCAAGAACAGGTACAGGAGTCCATGGAGCAATCCAAGCCTTGGATTGCTTGGTATTAGCAACAGGTCTCAGATATGGAGAGCGCCTCCAAAGGGTGACTACATGTGTGCTCCCTGACCTGAATAGTCCAGTCTGTAATTAGCCAGGTTGTCTTGGAATTAACAAATGAACTAATTGAGTTTTACGAGGATAGTCATAAAGCAAAATAAAACAAAAATGCTGAGCTTGCAAATTCTTCAACTCCATCTTGCAGCTTTTATTCCCATTAACACCTATCCTGGGCACTGTGATTCGTCTTCCCCAATGTCCAGACTCTTGTGTGGGTGGTCAGGAGCTCAGGAGAGGAAGAGGAAAGGGAGGAGGAAGAAGAGAAGAGGAAAAGACCAGGTATGATACTTCTGAGCAGATAATTGGAAAATTCTATAAACTGGGAGGATTAGAGGGGTGGGAAGTGAAGAGGAAAAAATCAGCAAAAAGTAATGAAAGAAGAAAAGAAGAGCAGGAACAAGCTGGCCCTGGGCATTTGCTTTTCCTTGGTACTCTGTTCCTAAACAGAATCCAACATTGTTCTTGACAATGGGAGGAACAAGAGGGACAAAGCCTCCAGGGCCTGAGGATGTTGAGATAATAGGTGGAAAAACAACTGGCCCAGAGAAGGCCCAACACCTGGAGAGCACCAGAACACCTTGCCTAACCCCTGGAGAAACAACTGGTCCAGAGAAGGCAGTGGGGCACGGTGGCGAGACCCATAGTCCTGGGTGGGGAGTGAGCTAAAAGGGGTGCAGAGCTGCGGGGAGTGGGTACTGAGGAAATGGAGTCTGTAGGAAATGTTCAGGCCCATGTTCTACACAAGGAAGCAAGTTCAGCTGTAGCTGCCTTCCCAGTTAGGGAAGAGCAAAGCTCTCTTCCCAGGGCCATAATGTGTCTCCCAGCACATAGCAACAGATGTAGCATAGACTTTGAGCCAGCAGAGAGCTGGCAAGAGGCAGGCTCACAGGTAGAGCAGAGTAGAGAAAGTACCATACACAGCTCTCTGTGCCCTGCCATGCACACACACACACACACACACACACACACACACACACACACACACACTCCTTGAGAACATGTTTCTCCTCTGTCATAGTTACTTTTCTCTTCACTGTGACCAAACATTTCACAAGAAGCAACTCGGGAGAGAGAGTTAATTTTAACTTACGCTTCAAGAGGATACAGTTCTTCATGGTGGGAAGTCAGGAGAGTGAAGCAAGTGGCCACGTCGTGTCCACAGTCGGGAGGCAGATAAAGGACACGAAGTGAAGCCAGGCTGTAAAATTCAAGGCCCACCTCAGGTGACCCACTTTCTCCATCAAGGCTCTCTCTTCTAAAAGTCCCACAGCCTTTTCAAACAGTACCACCGAGCCATGACAGTTGCCTCTAAGAGCACATCTTCTCTTGTGTCACTAACTTGTAACAGTGTTTGTGGGTCTTCTGCCTCAAGTTTTGATCAGTTTATCACTGCCTGGTAGTCTGTCTCCCTGATAATTCTCGAACCCTGGAATGAGACCTGGTTTGCTGCTGGAGTGAATTGCAAGTCACTTCCTAGATCCCCAGTGTTCACTTTTACCAATGAATTTCTAAAACATGTGCCAAGAATTTCATGTCTAGGGAGAAAAGGGCTCCTCAGACCTAAGTTTTCCCTGGAGGTTATTCAATTTGTCCATTCTAGAACCAGAAATTTGCTTTTCCAACTCTGAAAGAGGTTACCCGTTTAAGCATTTATCTTGAACAGTATGACACACTAAAGACAAGCCTAGAGACATCACAGAGACAAGCCTGGTGCTTTGAGAATGCCTAGGGCATGTTTTCTAATGAGGCTCATGTCTAGGACAAGGGGTTGCAGTTCTCTGCTCATTTCCAGCCAATGGGCCTTGACCTCATGTTAGGATATCTTCCAGTGAATTCTGATATGACTTGGGAACCTAATGCTCGATTTCCTTTGAACTATATTGCTGAGTTACTGAGGTCTGAATGTGAAATGTCTCCCAAAGACTCATATGTTTGAGCACTTGGTCCCCAGTTGGCAGTGTCATTTTAGAAGGTTGAGGAGTCTTTACAAGGTAGAAGTGGAGGAAGCAGAGGAAGTGGGCCACTTGGGGTAGGCCTTGAGGAATTTTATAGACCAAGCCTATGTTTTGTCCATTCTCTGTTTCCTTCTCCACCAAGATGTAAGGAGGTGCGGAGTCCCAGCTACACATCCCTGACACATGGATCTCTGTTTGCTGGCATACTTTCCTGTCTGTGATGGACTGTATGCCTGAAGACTGTGAGCCAAAATAAAACCTTCCTTTTTTAATTTGCTTCATATCAGATAATTAGTCATGGCAACAAGAAGAGTGGCAAATGCAACCATAGGTCTGTTTGGGCCTCAGTCTCATAGGAAGGCTCCTTTGAAGAGCAGATTAATCCATCTACTTGTGGGCTCAGCAACTTAGGCTGTAATTCCAGGGAACAACCATGTAAAAGACCTTATGAGTGTTAGTTTACACCTGAGTTCAAATCCTGGGACTGATAGTCATGATCTATTATACACATCCTTGACTCAGTCATTACCTCCTAAGCTTCACTTTCTCCATCACTGAAAAGATAATAGCATCAATAATAGGTCACATACAATGGTAAGTATCTATTGACTTGTATTGTTTGGGCATCATCCCTCTTGGATTATTAACTGTTACTCACCATGAAATAAGGCAATGAGAAGAGGAAATCTTAGACTCTCCTTCATGTCCTGAGATGATCTGGACTCTTCTTAAGCTATTCCTCAAGCTAATGTCTGCTCTACCGGGAACACAGAGGCTTTATCTGTTAGCTAGTAATAGACAGACTTCCAAAGGATTTCTTTGGAATCTTAGCAGGTGTAACCCACTCCCTGACCCTATAGCTTGTCCTTCTGGGCTTCTTAATCTGGGTGTGGTCATGCTTCCCAGTGCCTGGCCTCATCCAAAAGGAAATAGGACCTCCATCCATGGCTCAAGATGCAGTTGCTATCCAGCTTTGGATCCAGTGTGGAGGGGAGGTTCCTGCTCTAATTATTCCTTTGTCTCTTCAAATCCAGCAACAACTGAACCAGAAGTAGTTGTGGACACCTGCATGTCCTCCATGCTCTATCACATGTGCCTTATCGCGTGTTGGCTCACCCTAAAGACTGGTCTTTTACCTAGATGCCTTATCCTGCATTCTCGTAGGGGTGACCTCCTCCCTAGATAATAACAACACAGGCCCTGTTCTGCATCTTAGCCAGGAGCCACGGTCTAATTTCTGACCTAGATTCTGGATCTTCCTCCAGGCTGAAGTCTCCTTCCCATGCAAGCCCACAGCATACCCCTTGCATACCCCTTGCATAAGCCCATTTGCATACCCCTTGCATAAGCCCATTTGCATACCCCTTGGCCTGGCAACTTAGATGTGTTTGCCCTGCCCGCTGGTCAGGATGAGTTTGGAAGTTGTTTTTCTACCTCTATGTTTTCCCTGTTTCCTTTGGGCTGACTGAATCTCTTGTCTTAGAACAGTTTCTCTAGCTCCAGCCCACTCCGTACAGATGCATGGACATTTAAGAATCTAGCCCCCTGGCAGGCATGGTGGCACATACCTTCAACCCAGTGCTCAGGAGACAGGAACAGGGGAATTTCTGAATTCAAGGCCAGCCTAGTCCACGGTATGAGTTCCAGGACAGCCATGGCTGCATGGAAAGATCCTATCTTAACAGACCAAACCAAACCAAATAAAAAGAATCTTGCTAGTGACATTGCCTTGGGAAAGAAACATAACCTTAACATGTTTATGTATCTGTATTTTCTCATCTACAATTGAGATGGTCCACGAAAATTATCTCAATGCACAGCACACAGACACCAATACCAATAACACACAATGGGTGAAAGGAGATTTGGTCTTTGTTTGAAGAGGAGGGAATGGGGTGGATGGGGATTAGGGGGACAGGACACAGACCTTGGCTTTTTGTTTACAGTTCTCATTGCTCCCAGGAAATCTGTGGTGATGCCCCTCTTACACCCAACCTTGGCTTGTTTCCCAGCTAGCACACAGAATCCAAAGAGGTATAGGAAGGGCTCTGAGGTAGAATGACAGAGGCTATTATACTCTCAGGTGTTGGCAGAATGGTCCAAGGGCTCAACTATCTCCTGGACCAAAGATACAGGAGCTACCCAAAACTCCAGACTAGAGGCTCTGGATAGAAATACCAGTCATGGAGAGGAGAAGGCATGGGAAAGGATGGGAGTCGAGGTGAAGACAGAGGAAATGAGGGTGGGAACACCCAGTGAGAGAGGCAGAGGCAACAACTAAAGGCTCTTCTGGACAAGGACGTTCATGGAAGCCAGTTGACCTGTTCTACTCTGTCAAGCTCATGGGCGGGACTGAGCTGGGATTGAGCTGTTTGCTCAGCCAGTAGCCCAGTTAGCTTCAGCCCTCCAAGGCCTTGCCAAGCTCTAATTACACTTCCCATTAGAAACACACTCTGTCCACCTCACAGATGAAGGAGTGATAAAGAGCAAGGAGCCTGGAGATCGGATCTGCTTCTCATCCTGGAGGCTATTGACACAGCACACACTCCCTTGAGATGGAAAGCAGGAAAGGACAAAGCTGCTAAGTTCTTAAGCCTGGAACCAAAAGACACAAAACAAGTTCCTAGGATCTTGTTCCTCTGGTCTCAAGGATGTCAACTCCTGCAGAATTTATCTGGAAAAAAAATTTTCAACTTAGCCACATGAGAGGCAGGTGAGGATGTCCCAGCTGAGGATCATGCTGGGAAGACTATTGGAGATTCCAGGTCAAGGACAGTGTGGTCCTAGGACTCCCCAAGGCTAACAAGTTGGAGATGTCAATCGTCATCAGTATCGTCCCCATCATAACACTTCCTCAGCACAAGATGGTGTGGGGTCATTCCACTGGCGCTCCGAGTTTCCTGTCCATAGCGTGCCTTCTTTGTGCTAGTTTAGTAAACCTGAGCTTCTCAAATGCTGGGTCCTGAGTGTAGGGGTTGTGAAAATTAGCAACAATACGGTGTATTTGAATGTATACAGAACAAACAATTAATTCAACATCAAACACATAAGGGAGCCAAGGTGTCAGTAGGAACACTACTCCAGCTACATCACCCAGCTATGTGGCAGGCTGGGCTCTGAACACACAGCATAGGCACTTTGCCCTGCCTGTGCCTTTAGGCCAGTTGGTGCCAATAAGCTCAGCCTGCGACAAATGTACTTCACCCCTCAGCTCAGATTCCAGCTGTAAGGGCCTTGCTGGATTTTTTTGCTCTTTTCTTTTCTCTTTTGACAGGGTCTCACTGTGTAGCTCTGGCTGGCCTGGAACTCACTCTATAGACCAGGCTTACCTTGAACTCATAGAGATCCATTTGCCCCTGCTGGGATTAAAGGCATGCACAATTTTCTGCTCTTAAAGAAACATAATGATTTAATAGTGGGAGACAAGGAATTTTAATATTTCCCCACCTTTAATCCCTCCTCAGTGTGTGTATCATCGGATTGTATTCTGTTAAGATGTTTGATTTTAGAAAATCCTGTTGCAGTTGCTGATCTGAGTTTCTTTTTAAAAAAAAATCAGTCATATATAGTGGCACATACCTTTAATCCCAGTACTCAGGAGACAGAAGCAGGCAGATCTCTGTGAGTTCAAAGCCTGCCTACTCTACACAGTGAGTTCCAGGACAGCCAGACCTATATAGTAAGATCTTGTCTTGGAAAAACCAAACCAAACCAAATAACAACAAACCCCAAAATATACCATTCAATGGAGCTGGAGAGATGGCTCTGCAGTTAAGGGCACAGAATGTATCACTCTTGTAGAGGACCCAAGTTCAATTCCCAGGACCCCGTATCAGGCAGTTTACAACTGCTACCTGGAGCTTCAACCCCAGGGGATCTGATGCATCTGGCCTCCCAGGACACCTGCTTGCGTGTGTACACACACACACACACACACACACACACACACACAATTTTAAAATATTTTTAAGTTGTTCAGTAAATTTATTTTGGGATTGGAAGAAAATTGCCCCTGCTTTCTGACACAGCCCTGCCATTTAGTGCTACATATTTACACAAAGCAATGTTTTCGGCATTGACAATTGTAAAGTCAAGAAGTCAGGAAGCTCTGAAAAAACATTGGTGATTCTCTGCATTCTGAAGAAACAAACATTCAGCCACAATTTAATTCTCCACATAGAAATAAACACACCTGTTTCATTAGTATGCAAATTTGGTTTTGTCTTTAATAAGTGATAAAATGATGTGTATACCAGAGAACTGTTTTAAAATAAATTCCTTTATGATTTGTTATCAGTAAATGTTTGATGTGCACACCTATTTTAAATATTTAAGTATTCCATTTGTGGCTGTTACTGATAGCATAGTCAAGAGGGTCAGATGAGGGAATGAAGGCACAGTCGTACAAAGGAAGGAGTTTGGGCCCTAGGCATTGCCAGGACCAGCCACAGCAGCATGGAGCTGGGCTCCAGAGAGCTCTGGTCTATCTGCCTGACTAGGGAAAATGGCCTCTGCCTGACATTCTTTACAGTACTTTAAGATCTTAATTATGCATAAGAACCATGCAGAGATGCAAGGAAATAACTGTGGTAGATCTTAGTCGGGACTGGAGGGAGATTTGCTATTTGTGTTGTGTTGTTTTGTTTTGGTGTCTGTGTGTGCATCAGTATGTGTGTGTGTCTGTGTGTGTATGTGTCTGTGTGTGTGTGTCTGTGTGTGTGTGTCTGTTTGAGTATGTCTGTGTGTGTCTGTGTGTGTGTGTCTGTTTGAGTATGTCTGTGTGTCTGTGTGTGTGCTTGTGTGTTTCTGTGTATGTCTGTGAGTATCTGTGTGTGTGTGTATGTTTGTGTGTGTGTGCCTGTGTCTGTGTGCCTGTGTGTCTCTGTGTATGTCTGTGTGTGTGTATGTGTATGTGTGCCTGTGTGTCTCTGCGTATGTCTGTGTGTGTGCCTGTGTGTGTATGTGTCTGTGTGTGTGCCTGTGTGTCTCTGTGTATGTCTGTGTCTGTGTGCCTATGTGTCTCTGTGTGTGTCTGTGTGTATGTGTATATGTCTGTGTGTCTGTCTGTCTGTGTATGCATGCCTATGTGTCTCTGTGTATGTCTGTGTGCGTGTGTCTGTGTCTGTGTGCCTGTGTGTCTCTGTGTATGTCTGTGTGTGTGTCTGTGTGTGTGCCTGTGTCTGTGTGCCTGTGTGTCTCTGTGTATGTCTGTGTGTGTGTATGTGTGCCTGTGTGTCTCTGTGTATATCTGTGTGTGTGTATGTGTATGTGTATGTGTGCCTGTGTGTCTCTGCGTATGTCTGTGTGTGTGCCTGTGTGTGTATGTGTATGTGTGTGTGCCTGTGTGTATGTGTATATGTCTGTGTGTCTGTCTGTCTGCGTATGCATGCCTGTGTGTCTTTGTGTATGTCTGTGTGTGTGTATCCGTGTGTGTGTGTGTGTATGTGTGCCTGTGTCTGTGTATGTCTGTGTGTGTCTACGTGTGTGTATGTACTTCCTCTGTGGGCTTGTGAGGATGGTAGACATTGATGTCAGGGTGTCTTTCCTTTACCTCTTCCTCATCTTATTTTTTAAGGCAGTATCTCAGCCTTTTACTGAACCAAAAGCTTGTCATTCTGCCTGGACTGGCTAGTCGCAGGCTCCTGGGATCTATCTGTCCCTACCCCTCCCTGACCCATGCTGGGGTTACAGGCATGTGAAATCCACGCCTAACTTTGGTTTGGGACCTGGGGACCTGAACTCAGATCCTCATGCATGCTCAGCAGACACTAAGCCATCCATCCCCCAGCCCCAGCATTTGCATATTTTTGAAATAGTTAGCAATAACTAATTGCTCTGGTGATTCTAATCTGAGCTGAGCTGGAGAAGGGCAAGGGAATGGGAGAGGGAGGTGTGACAAATGTGCTTGGGCGGGGGACAAGTTCACCTGGATTCCCTAAGAGCCAAGGTGGTTTGTGTCTACTAATGAGCACGTCAGAGCTAAGGTGTAGGCTTTCCCTTCTCAAGTACTCAAGACCTAGGGCCTCTTCTCCTCTAGATCTGAAGGCCACACCCACACAGACACACACAGACACATACATATACACACACACACACATACACACACAGACACATACATATACACACATACATACACACACAGACACATACATACACACAAGCACACATACACACACAGACACATACACACACAGACACATACATATACACACACACACAGACACATACACACACAGACACATACATATACACACACATACACACACAGACACATACATATACACACAGACACATACATACACACACAGACACATAAATATATACACACAGACACATACATATACACACAGACACATACACACACAGACACATACACACACAGACACATACATATACACACAAACACACATACACACACACACAC
>NW_022196904.1:101833419-101849896 GCF_008632895.1 Mastomys coucha | reverse complement strand
CACACACACACACACACACCAGCAGCAGCAGCAGCAGCAGCAATCAGTCTGCTTAGGCTTGCTGTACCTGCTGCTCTGCTGCATGAGACCCCAGATGGGGATGTAATACAGGTTGGTCCACCTCGCTGAAGTTCCTCTTCTGAATAACACTTAGGAGGATGTGTTACCAAGGACCACACATTAAAGGCAACACACACTGTGTCGCTAAGAAATGAACCCACACTGTAGAATAAACTATGAATTGTGTTTATAAACACACACCTACAGTCCCCCACCCCCACCCGCATGCGACAGTGACAAAGCCCTGTAGTCATGCAGAACTCTGCTTCTGCAAACTGGTCCATGATTGCCCAGACAGAAAGTCCTTTAGGCCTTCTCATCCATTCCTTCAGCCACACAACCTTCCCCTCGGGACTCTCTGGCTACTTTTGTGGACCTAAAGGATTTGCTGTGATCGAAAACTTGGCATGTTTAATCTCACATTCATGTCAAAGGCCCTCTCTCCTACTGCTGTGAATACTTGAAGCCCAGAGCAAAGATGCATGGTGGGGTTGGGTGGGGTGGGATGGGGTGGGGTGGGGTGGGGTGGGGTGGGCAGGAGTGCTGGGGCTCTCTTCTCCTCTTCCCCACTTCCCCTCCTCCCTACTGTGCATTCATCCAGGGCTAGGCAGGCAAGAGTATATACCTCCATCTTTGTCTCTTACTGCAGAAGCTCTCCTTTCTCTTACCTCTCCAGGAGCCACAGGTGTTCAAAGCATACTCAGACAGGCCCATGGGTTCTCGGATATGGGGTGCACCTCCTAGTCACTGCAAGTCCCTCAGAAACCTCACCCAACATCACCCCTGACAGCTTCCCCTGTCAGCTCCCCACTGACAGGTCCCAGCTCCATCAGGACTTGTCATCTTCTCAGAGGACAGGTTTTATTTGGTTTTGTTTTTTCATTTGTTCTCTGAAACAGGGTCCCATGTAGCCCAGGCTGTACCTTTCTCTGTAACCAGAATGACCTCGAATTTCTGATCCCCCTGCTTCCATCTGTGAGTGGTAGGATTACAAAATGTGTGCCACAGCCCCACACAGCCACAGGTTTACTCAGTGCTGAGCTTAGAATTCAGGAATTTGAGCACACTAGGCAAGCACTCTCAAACAACTTCCCCATCCTAAACCGAAAAATGCACACTTCCTGTTACACAAAAGCTGGCCTGTTTTCCACTCATTTTCCAGACCCTGGTTCAGTAAGAGAACTCAACACCCTCTAGCCCTAAACTTTGTAGGGGGTAAGACTGGAGGGAGGTCCTATCTCTGTTCAGAAAACCCCCAAACTCCAGGGACCGAACAATTCCAGGTGGCTTCCCAGAGTCTGCAGCTCCCAGTGACTGAGATTTCTGCGCTGTGTTTTTCCAGTGTCTGTCAGCCCCTCCCTGGGTGTGGATGTAACAGGAAATGGACACGCCAAGGCACTTCCTGTGAAGCTGACAGTCTTTGATCTCAGCACCTCTCCTAAACGGCCCCATTCACATTTCTTACCTGTAAATCTGGAAAGGTTAACATTTGCTAGATCTATTTTTGCTAATCTTTGGGAATTCCAGCAGGGTACAGGTATGCATGGTACCTTAACATCGACTTTCTCCAAAATCTATGCATAAAACATAATTTAGTCTATATTATATATGTATATGTACCTATTATATATGTATATATGAGAACTTTGAACACCTGTAATTTCAACCTTAAGGCTTATTGGCCAAATTTTTGGATCATCGGAAATTCCATTTGACAGCATTTATACTGCCAACTTTGATACCCTGGGACCCTCAAACAGAAAGATCAAAGAGATGATCAGTGCTGCCTCTCCCAGACTCTCACGCTAGGTTGTCAAGTTGCCTGTGCATCTGTCACCCACCACAGTCAGAATCCCTGGTAACTCTGGTGACTTGTGCCACACAGGGAGATACTCTGAACCTACACTCTGTTGCTCAAGCTTCTTAGCCCAGGGTTTTGGGGTGGCTTTTTGATTTTGTTGTTTATTGAGGTCTCTTGGTAGGTGGCCCATTATAGAGATGTTGATGGTGTAGCTCTCCATAATAGATCTGTGTGCATCTTCTTAGAGCTAGCCAAGGAAGAGGGGGAAGGGAGGAAAGCTGGTGGGGAGGAGGAGTGTCTTGAGCTGAATGACCCCATCCTATAATCCCTTCACCAGGGCTCCAAGCCTGACTCTGCGCTGCTCTGTATCAACCAGCTGCAGCACTCTTGTCCAACCTGAGCATTGCTGACCTGCCCCACGTTCACTTTCCTGTAGGTGGTATGCCTCTACCCCCTTCCCCATCTCTGTGTCTCTGTTTCTGTCTGTCTCTGGCTCCCCCGCCCCCCACCCCACGTCTGTCTGTCTCCCATCCCCTCCCAGTTCTGTTGTCTCTTTTTATTTGTTGTTTTTCTGTCCTTTGCCTACCTGTGTCTAAGTGACTCAGTGAGACCAGAGACCCTGAAGGGGCCTGTCTATAAGCTCCAGGCGATTGTACCAGTGGTTTTGTTTCTTCTGGCTGCAGGCCACTTGCACGCCAAAATCACCCTGGCGAAGGCTATGAGCGTCTCCCCAGTAGCTGCTCTGCCGTTTCCATCTCTGCTTGCTAGCCTACTTCCAAGTGCAGCAGCACCTGGGCCTTGTGCCCGAGGCTTCCTCCAGCTGCAAGAACACACCTGGAGCAGGCCAGGTGCAGAGAACCAACACCCTCCCTTCCCTGCAGCAGCAGCAGCTTGCCACCAACTGATAGGAGCTGGTGGCCAAAATGCCCAGTGCCTGTGTTCCTGGGGCATGCAGGGTGCTAATGGCTCAGGACATGCTTCTAGGGAAATTCAAATTCAAGTTCTCCAAGCCAAATATGAAACTAACATGAACAGATAGAAGGACCAACTGGCTCAGAGCAGCACAGACACATTCCCACCTCAGCTCTCAAGGAGAGGCTGTGTATATAGACAGGGAATCTTGCAACCTAGAAGCAGGCAGCTAAGAAAGGACCCGAAGAATATGCCCCTTCAATCCCCTTCCTTCCCTGTTACTTCCATTTGACTTCTTGCCTTCTCCCTACCTCTAGAGGCTGGAATCCAGTCCTCTTCCTGTTCCCAGCCCCTAGTGTGGTGCTGACCTATTTAAGGGGTTGTCTGTATCCCTTTTCTATTCCTGAGAGGCAGCTTACCATTGTCTGTGGCCCATGCCACCATGCCAACAATTGTCTTAGGCCTTTGGAAGGAAGTCAGCAGAACCATTCACTGACTAAAGACTGCTCCCAGGAAACAGATCCAAAGTTAAACCTACACACTCTTTTCTCCTGTCAGATGACAGGCAGCCCTTTATCTCTGTCAGCTGTGTCAATCAAAGTAATGACTAATTCGTTATTTAATAATGGCAAAAGTAACTTGAGGGCCTCCAAATGAGGCCAAGAAAGTACACACTACAGCAGTGATGGATCCAGGTGGAAGCACTGCCCCACTCCTGCCTGCAAGCCTGTCAGAACTGTGTGTGTGTGTGTGTGTGTGTGTGTGTGTGTGTGTGTGTGTGTGTGTGTGTGTGTGTTTGTGTGTGTGTTCACATTCGTAAGGTTATGCAAAACTCTACCCACGGACTTGAGTGGGTATGGCCTGAAGGGGAAAGACTTGTCCTTGCAACAAAGTCACACCCATTAAAAACCAATGTTAGCTGGAAAGAATAACCCCAAGGTCCACAGACTGGAGGGTGCTGTGATGCACAGGTAGTTCTCTAGCCATGATGCCAGGATTGGCAACCTGAAACTAGAGCAGCCATGATGGCTTGCACAGGATCAGTTCTAGTGAGATTCTCTCAGGTGGCTTATGAGTACTCCCCACTTTCTGGGGATATATAAGGAATTAACAATTGCTGGGAGGGATGGAGGGGGCCATCCTTCTTGGGTGGTGTGGCTGCCTATAAATTGACCTATAAATTACCCCTCAGCTCTGGTCCTATAAAGAACCCTAATTAAAGTCATTGGTTCAACAAGCTAGATGTGGGCGGAATCATTTCTTGGGTCTGTTGTTGCTTTCTCTACTTGGAGTGAATAGAAACTCCAGAGGAACTCACAGAATGCTTGGCATAGAAACGGGCATGGCAGAAGCCAAGATGGGTTGGTGCAGATCAGCTGCACAGCCCTTGGGATGGGTGTAAGATTTATGACTGAAGTGAGGTCATCTGAGGGTGGAGCGTCAGGGCTACCAGTGCTGATATGCTGCTCTTCCCCGTGAGGTATGAAATAGTGTGCCCTTTTACTGTAGCAGCAGTTGCTCGACCCCCACCGTTCATGATAAGAAACACAGCTGAGACTATTTCATCTGAAGGTAGAGTGTCTACTGGGGGAATTCCAAGTGACTGTTCTAGTTTTCCTTTCTATTGAGTGTAATAAACCACTCTGACCAAAAGAAACTTGGAGAAAGAAAGGGTTTATTTAGCTTATATTCCAGGTTATAATACATCACTGAATAAATTCAGAGCAGGAAAAACCATGAAGAAACACTGCTTCTTGGCTTTGCCCCCTGAATTATGCCCAGCTGGCTTTCTTGTATTGCCTAAGCCCACCTGAGTGGGGGTGGCACCACCTGAAGAGGATGGTGCCCTCCCACATCCAGCATTAAACAAGAGAGTCTCTCACAGACATGACCACAGGCCAGTGTGAGACAATTCTTCAGTCTCCTTCTAAATCTTCTAATTCTTGGGTTCCTCTTCCCAAGTGACTCAGGTTATATCAAATTGACAATAAAAATTAAGTTTGGTGGCCCATGCTGGTAGGATTTGCTAAAGGGGTGGAGGCAAGAGAACCACAAGTTCAAGGCCAGCCCAGGCTATGCTTTTTTCTGGGACTAGAGAGATGTCTGAGTGGTTAAAAGCACTGGCTGCTCTTTCAGAGGACCTGGGTTTAATTCCCACCATCCACTGGCAGCTCACAACTGTCTGTAACTCTAGTTCCAAGGGATGTGACACCCTCACATAGACACACACACACAGGCAAAAACACCAATGCACATAAAATGAAAATAAATAACTTTTTTAAGAAAAGGGAAAAAAAACCAACCAGTACAGTGGCTTTCTTTTTTGATGTGGTATAAAGTGGCATGTCTCTTTGATGGATGATGTCTTGCCATCTGATTGCAGGAATGGCCCCTGTGTAGCCAACAGGCTAAGAAATACCTTGCAATTCCTGAAAGTAGTGCATGAGGCACAGGACCATGAGCAAGCTTGGCTGCCTTGTGTGTCCTATAGCTTCTGATTTGGTAGAAAAGCAGGGAAAGATGGAGAGAACCAATTAAGGAGAGAGATAAGATGAGGTAGATGTGACAAAAGCTGCCCTTCACAGGTAACCTTTAATGCAGAGGACAGGGACTCTGTGTTCCAGGGAGGCAAGAGCTATGACAATGGTCCAGTAGAGAAAACCCAGACAGTCAAGGAATCCTCTGTCTGAACTGATTAAATTGGGAACACCTTTTGACAAGAGATGGAAGCGCCTCTCATAGCCTAATGGAGGAGGTTGTGGGCCCCAGGCTAAGAAGCTGAGGGGTGAGTGTCTACTCGTCCATCCTTGAGATGAAAGCTGCAGAATCTGAGGCAAGATGAAGAATGTCAGTCTCAGAACACTGACTTAGGAGAGCCAAGGGGGGTTGGAAAACAAGACAGAAAGCTGGACTTTTCTGAAGAGCTGAGCATGAGAGAGGCAGTGTTTAATTCCCTGTTCACTGGGCATGACAGACCATCTTTAAGAGAGAGTTAAGAAAGAAATGCCTTTAATCCCAGCACTTGGGAGGCAGAGGTAGGTGGATTTCTGAGTTCGAGGCCAGCCTGATCTACAGAGTGAGTTCCAGGACAGCCAGGGATATACAGAGAAACCCTATCTCGAAAAGCCAAAAAATAAAAAAAATAAAAAAATAAATAAATAAAAAGTGAATTGTCAGGGAAATTAGGACTGCTGAGGCTCTTATGGCTTTACTGAGGCCTGTGGTGGGTCAGGCTAGCATGACAACTGGGCTCATAGGTGCAATCAAAGGGGGTGGAACAAGGAAAGATCAGACAAGATTTGTGTTCCTGAGTTCCTAAGGAAGAAACTGACACAAGCCTACTGCTGTGCACGTCTAGAAGGCTTTAGAGCCTAAACAACTGTTCATTAAAGGGTCTATGAAAGAAGTGCACTTCATTATGGCTGAACTTGCTGCTATGGAGGAAGGAGATCTCTTGGGAACTGCCTTAACCACTTCTATAATAATTGGGTGGCCAAGGACTTCATAGGGTACCAGAGATCCCATGTTGAATCACGGATCTATTGATGTCTTGCTAATAATATAAAGGATATTTGGGCTTCAGTGGATGCTAGGGCAGATACAGCAGTTCTTAGAGGCTTCCAGAAGCATGGAGGGAAGTAGACATCACTGGATAGCTATGGAAATAGAGTAGTAGAAATGATTAATCTTGTCTCAAACATGTGGAACGATCCCCTTAGATGATGCTCTGTATACATTCCTCCCTGAAAGTACAGATTGGTCACTCACCCAGAGGCCTTTCAGCAGCTCGGTGTGGCCAATGGAAAGGTAAAGACCACAGCACTGGTCAGGAGTTTGTCAGACTCAGTGTCTGGAGCCACAGGGGATAGCAGGACCCTGCTTCCCCTAGGCACCCAGCTCAGAACAGTCCACTTCCTCCAGGCCTGTCTGAAATGGGGAGGCATACTGCAGGCTCAGAATGAGAAAGCTGGTCAGCTTGTGGAGAATGAATGTGGGTTAAGAAGAGCTAAATACACAAGTGCCTTCTATCCATGACACTGTACCCAACACTGCTCTTTGGAGGAAGCAACTGATCACACTGATGGGGGTTCTGGAGCCTGTACTAACCCTTGGTAATTTTTCTGTTTGGATCCCCTTAGGTGCTGAATCCTGAGACTAATTAACTTGTTTAGATTAGATGGCAGTAGTCTACAGATCCTGTTCACCTGCTGAAAGTAGGTGCACTGTATAATGCTAACCTCTGAGGCTTTTTTCACTGATTCAGAAGATTATTTGAAAGACATACATATACACTTAATGGAAGTCAGCACATGCAGACATTTTAGGCTTGGATAAAGTACAGATAGTATTCAACAAGGTGATGGAGAAAAATATTACACTTGCCTGTACCCAAAAATGTAAAAACACTGATTAATTCAAACTCAAAAGGCACTGTACGAATGGGGAAGAAAGCATGCTCATAGATTTTTTGAAAAAAATGAAATTCCCAGTGCCAAGGATGGGCTACCTTTATACAAGTTGTTGGCTGGGCAGGTCCCGACCTTCTCTTCCAGTACAGGCTAGCACCGCTGCTATTGGTTATACACCAGGACTAGATGGCAAATCTCTATTTCTGATGACACTGTACATTTTGGTTGAAGGACAAGAAGAATCAGGCTGGGACTGAGCTAGAAGCTCTTTTCCTACTGGCTAACACTGATAGTGCTCGAGGGAACTATGTAGGCAACTGGGGGAGAATTTTCACTGTTCAGCAATGGACTTTCTCATTCTGGGAAGATGTGTCTTCTGGTGCAACAATGGCATAACTGATAAGGCTGAAAACAACTGCTTCCCGCTTAGATTTAAAACAGCAAATCAGGAGGGCAGGTTTAAATAGAAGGGAACCCATGCTTAGAACCATAAGCCAGGACAAAAACCTATGGCTGGGGAGAGCATAGCCCCTAGTTATTTTGCTGAATATACAAACTCTTGACAGTTACTGCAGACACTCATATTGGTCAAAATGCTAAAAATAAATGCCAATTGCCATGACATGTCAACCTAATACTTAGCCCTAAATGGAAAAAATATTCATTTATTTCACCCTCTCCTAAGGTTCAGGGAACATTAATGAAAGCGGGGAGAAAGAAAGAATAGGATGAAGTACTGAAGAACTCTGTTCTCTGAACACAACATAACTATGGTTGTCTCAAAATCAGAGCAGCTGTGATGAGACCCTCCTGAATTCAGACCCACGAACTAACAATCCCTCACGGATGATGGGGAGGGCTCAAGACACAGGAGACTCTTCCCTTCCTTGAGAATGTGTAATCTGTTAACAATTACTAGGGGATATGGGAGATCCTTTTCTTCAGCCATGTATCTGCTCTTAAGTTGTCCACTCTCTTGTAACTCCCTGTCTATGTTTCTGTAGCTAATCCCAGTTAAACTCATTGCTTCACCAGGCTAGACTCAAGTGAAATCATGCCATTGTCTACTTTATTTGCAGTGACTGTAACTAGACTCCCCCAACACCGAACAGTCACATAGCAGGGATATAACTCGGTGGTAGAGTATATGCTTAGCACATGGGTTTGTTTTCAAGTGCTCCAAATAAAAAGCATACGGGCTCATGGTGGAGGTACTTCATTACTTCATGACAATGCCATCCTATGCAAGCCCCCACTAAAGAGGTATTGACAAACCCACCTGCCAAGTATGAGCTCGGATGGGGCACGATCTTCACTTCTGTTCCAAGTAGGGAAGGAAGGAATGCCACAAAGGTAGGCTCCCCAGCAGCAGTGCTTCTGTCCCAGAGGGCTCCAGCCCTGAGTGCCCTGGGCAGGCCAGAGCATTGCTATGTTCCAAGCTCAGTAGCTGGAGGGGAACTTTCCCTGCATGTTTTGCCGACACACTCAAATTTTGGCTGCCAAGCACAATGATTTATTTGTATGTCTTCATTGAGGGCAATTATTTTTTAGCACCTTGCCGAGCATGCTGGGTGATCTCATCTTAGGAAAGAGCTTGTCTCCTTTGGAGCGAACGTGAGAGGCACAGCCTCCTTTTTGCTTCAGCCAGAAATTCTATCCTCTCTCTTTGGCCTCTTCCAAAAAGATGAAGAACCAGGTGGCCTCTGTCTCAGAAGAGCCACACACAGGTTTACCTATAAAACTTACCTGGAGTTGAAAAACAAAAATAAAAACATTCTAATTATGCTTTTCAAGTTGAGAACAGGCCACATAAAACTTTAGCCAATAAGCAAACCTCACACGACCAATGCCTCCCATCCCCAGATAGACATAGTGGGGCAAGGTAGAGGATGCATAGTGAGGGGCCTGCAAAAATGGCTGAAGAGACTAAGAGTGCGCAGGGGCTGAGAATAGGCTAAGCAGAAGACTCTAGGCAGAGGCAAGGAAAGGGAGAGGAAGACTGAGAGACTTCCAGAAGCCTTCTGCTTCTTTTGTTGACTTACCAATTTCTCCTTGAACCCTACACCATCTTCAACCAGGATTTGAATCCCTGAATCCACCGTGACTGTTTTCCATAAGGAGGTCCTGTCTCTGTGTGTAAAGTATGCACTGTGGGGCAGGCAGAAGGGGGGACCACTGTAAACGGTAGATGTCTGACAAGGAATCGATCCTCCTGAGCACTCGCACTTCCTGTTTCTGCTCTCTTGGCATCTCCTCTGTGAGTGACCATTCCCACAGCTTGCCTTTTGCTCTGTCCACTCCTTAACTCCCTTTGTCTATCGCTTCCTCTGCTCACTCAATAGCAACCTATAGCAGTGATTAGCCAACCCCACCACCCGCCTATCTTCTCTAGTGCCACACAGATCAGGCTAGGCAGCATGTGTGTTTCCATGGCCACAATGTCCCAGAAGGGATGGATGGAATGCCTAGGCTTGCTTCAGCCTAAGCAGCAGGAAGAAGCATGGTTCCACAGACACACTCAGTTTCCAGTCCTATCATGGATATGGTGCTTTGTGGAAATACTTTCATCCTGGCCAGAAAAACCATAATTCCCTGCAAATCACTGAAGGGCAGCACCTGAACTGAGAGACCAAAGAGGCGCATTTAGGGCTGGAGATTCTGGGGCACTTTCCAAGCACCAGAGATTGTGAGACTTCAAGGGGGTGATATACCTGCAGGCAAGGGAGATTCAACTCTAGGGAGTTGGCAAAAACAACACGGGGATTCCGAGCACAAACTAGGGCCCCAAAGTTTGGCCTTGCCACTCACTAGTTATGTGATTTCAAGCTCGCTTTCTAGCCTCTCTCTGCCTTGGTTTCCTTGCCTCAAGAGTGGGAATCAGAGCAATTACCTCTGTGGAGCTGACGTGAAAGATTAAATGAGACAGGTTGGCATAAGCTGCTTACAACAGTGCCTGGAGGGAAGAAAGTACCAGGTAAGGATTTATGAAACAAATGCTATGTTTGCTATGAGTGGAATTATTGATCAAAGATTGCATATTTATTTCTACTCATAAGGGCTGTGGAGGAAACCTATTTCATCTTTCTTTGTACCTAATCACCTCTCTTTGAAGTGACACCAGACAGAAGTCCTCCTCCCTTGCTTGGGAGCCCTGACATCAGCCACTTTCTGTGGCCCATATGAATCCAGGCCAGTGACATCACCAGGTAAGATGTGCTTGTACAAGCAAAGGGATGACGTGCAGGGAGGGCTAGAGACTCTCTGGGCCCTGTTTCCCTGCCCTTTGATGTACAGCAGCATCTCCGGGTGACTCAGCTGTGTGGCATCATGGGTCACTGTAGCACTGTGGTCGGTCCAAGGGCTGGAGAGGGATAGGAGTCTAGTGGAGAGAGGAAAGCTTTGTCAGGGACTTGGGCCAAGGGGATAAGACTGGGATGGTAAGGGGCTTGTCTTGTAGATGGGGCTGCACTTCAAATAAGGGCATAGAGGAGAAATGGGTTATGAATTGTTTTGCTTGACTTATAATGGAGCAGAATCTTGGCAGACACAGCCTAGGTTGAACGTGTCATAGTCAACAGTGTGTTATATACACCTACCAACCTCTCATCTCAGCCACACACTGCTCTGTGGAGGGTCAGTGTCTCCTCTGGGATATTTTTGTGACTGCTTGGGAGCAATGGCTCTCTGTTACTGAAGACTGGGCCACATATCACTAGCTGGGGCCAAGATCGGAACTCAAAATGTGAAATATGGTTTCTACTGAACTTATGTTGCTTTGGTACCATTGTGAAGTCAACGACCCTGGGAGGGATCATCTGGACAAACACACACTTGCGTACATACACAGCCTTCTTAAAGGGTATCCTGTTACTTGTGACAGTATGGTTGGACCTAGAGAATAGTAAGTGCAATAAGCTGGACACAGGAAGGTGAGTAGCATGTGATCTCACTTCTATGTAGAGCCTTAAAAAAATAAAACAACTCATGAAAGCAAATGGTGCATGTGGGGGTAGAGATGATGAGAAGAGGTAGCCTCCGTGATGCCCAACGAGTATGCTCTGAGTATAAAACAGTGCTGTGGCTATCAGGGCTGAGTTGTACGGTTGATGCTTGTTCTTACCCTACACCCAGAGGAAGGCTGTGGTGTGGGCTGATGGGTGGGTTCATAATGGGTGACGAGAGCAGCAACAGTTTCATACTATATTGGACACTGTAAATTAATATGGTTTCTATTGTTCAGAATACCTCAAAGAAGCTGGTAGGGAGTGAGGGAAAAGCGTCAGAACTGGAGAGACAAAGGAAGCTACCGTCATGAGAAATCTAGCACCAGGCACCTAAGGTCGTGACTGAGGGCCACACAGAAATGATGGTGGTGGCTAGGATTAAATGGCAGTGGGTGGTGGTCATGGGGTGTCTGATTTTGAAGCCTGAGCCCTTGCTTCTAACCATAGTCATCTCCCAAAACCTCCCATCAACCATCCCTGCAGAATCAACCATCTAGAGTAGTGGTTCTCAACCTGTGGGTCATGACTCCTTTGGGGGTTGAAAGACTCTTTCACAAGGACCACTTAAAACCATCAGAAAACACAGATATTTGCATTACAAGTCATAACAATAGTAAAATTAAAGTTATAAAATAGCAATGAAAATGGTAGGGTTGTGGGTCACCACAACATGAGGAACTGCATTAAAGGGTTGCAGCATTAGGAAGGTTGAGAACTACTGGTTTAGAGAAATCTTGTTCATCCATGTGGCTTCATGAAGGGAAGTGGCCAAAAACCCCAAACAAATACAAACAAACACCATGAACCTTATTGGTGTATCCCCAATGCAGCCCGGGCTGTGAAGTGGGAGCCTGATCAAGGATACGTCATACCTGAGCAGCATCTCTGTTACCCCAGGAGCTTTCGGCGGGCTGTGACACTCTTTCAAGCCTGAACCTTCAGTAGGGTGTGCAGTGTACATTTTACCTTGACCAATGGAAGATGTAACCTCATCTGCTTCTGTCTCTCTTTCTCATCCTCAAGCCCTGGAGAAGTGTCTACAATCCTGCCTGTGGTTTACACATCTCTTCTCTACAGCATGGTCAGATTCAGCCACTGACCCAAGTTCCATCGTTATTGGCCATGGCCTTGGATATATTGCTTCTCATACAGAGCCCCATGAGACTCCCATTTGGTTGCTAAAGGGCTTGGGTTCAGAGAGTACACCAAAGTCAATGGCAGAAACATATATTCAGGTTGATGTGACTCCAACTTCTCTAGTGTCCGGCCCAAGAAGTGAGAATCTCCTCAAACACACTGGAACATCCTTGCTGCTTTTTACCTCTGACCATTTGAAATATGACCAAGCTCAACCAGCCAAATTCAACCTCAGTGTGCTAGGCAGAAGGTCTTAGAAAAGAGCCCTTGATGTCTGCTCAGGCCACTGTTATCACTAGCTATGTGAGAGTCCTTCATGAATCTGTGACATCTTTGTGCACATGTACCTGTTCTCTTGTGGGAAGCTGCATGTTCACATGTGTGTAGGTAGGTGTGGAGACCAGACGATAATATCAGGTGTCCTCTCCTCTCCTCTCCACCTTACTTTTCGTGGCAATCTCTCTCTCTCTCTCTCTCTCTCTCTCTCTCTCTCTCTCTCTCTCTCTCTCTCTCTCTCTCTCTCTCTCCCTTGAGCTTTCTTGGCTAGCCAGCAAGCCCCAAGATCCTTCCGTGTCCTCCCCCAAGTACTGGGATTACAGGGTAGTCTGACACACCCAAGCCCTTTAGCAACCAAATGGGAGTCTCATGGGGCTCTGTATGAGAAGCAATATATCCAAGGCCATGGCCAATAACGATGGAACTTGGATCAGTGGCTGAATCTGACCATGCTGTAGAGAAGAGATGTATAAACCACAGGCAGGATCATTGTAGACACTTCTCCGGGGCTTGAGGAGCTTTTTATATGAATGCTCTGGGGGTCAAACTCAGATGATCCAGGTACAGATGCTAAAAAAAAAAAAGAAAAAAGAAAAAAGAAAATTCAAGATGTTGGGGTTGAGGTGATCTGGGTGTTCCTGAGAAATGGGACACCTCCTGTTCTGATATAGTCTTAGACATCCTCTTGATCTGGGGGAGGTAGGGGGGATCAAGTCAGTAGAACTTTTGAAGTGACACCTTCTAATCAGTACCCACTGAGCTGCAGCCTAGCATGTGTCTCCCCTTCAAACCATCCTTCTAAAACCTTCCTTCTTATAGGAAGAGCCATGCTTTGCAGTATGCAATTGTAGAGTTCAAAGAGTAGTATCCTGTTACTCATTCATCTACCAGTCACCCTGGCAAGCAGTAAAGAAAGATGTCTCAGCAAGCAAGCCTGAACATGGCCCCTGCCCTACCAGACTCTGGGGAGTGACAGCTTTGGAGGCAGGCGGGTGAGGCCTTCCAGCTCTACTAATGACAATTTGATCATCTCACTCACCCCTAAACTCCCTGAACCCCAGGTCCCTCAGGTCTGAGATGTGCACAGTTATGCCTGCCTCCTGGGACCCAGGGAGATGGAAAAATTCTGTGAGGCCAATAGGAAAGGACTCAGCTCACCGTAAAGTTTCCATCAAGCATTTCCTGTGAAGGTTGATCTGTAACTAAAGGCCCATCATTTTCCATTCAGAAGGCTTCCTCTCCTTGACTTTCTAGTGGTGCCAAAAACCCAAGAGTTATTTCTCAGAGTTTGTTCTGGATTGTTAGAGCATTTAAAGAAAAAAAAAAAAACCAGCTTTATTAAGACACAATTCACCCACTTAAAGTACTCCGTTCAGCGTTTACACAAGATGTTCCCAAGATGGTGTGGCCATCATCAAACCTCAGAACATTTTCTCCTTCTATTTATTGTCATTCTTAAAAATATTTTCTGGTCTGAATCTGCAGTTTTGATTTTATCATATATAGACTAGTTGGTGCTTATTTATTCACTTTGATTAATTAATTAATTTTTAAGCAGGGACTTAATATATAGCACTGGTTGGCTTCAAACTCACAGAGATCCTCCTTCCTCACCGTGCCAGCCAGTTGGCTGAGATGAAAGGCATGTGCCACCATGCCTGGTCTATGTCCTTCTTCCTGGCATGAAGATTCCAGTGTCTGCAAACCTTCACTAGCACTAATTAATCTGTCCTTGGTTATCTTCTGTCTAGAGAGTCTGAAGTTACAATGCCTCACTGTGATTTTGATTTGCATTTCCCTGATGACTAATATTGAACATCTTTTTTACATGCTTATTGACCATTTATTTGTGTATTTTCTCTAAGGAAAAATGTCTGCTACAATCCTTTGCCCATTATTGTTAGTGCTGGCTGATCAGCTGGTGCCTGGAATTGAATGTAGGACCTTGTGCATGCCAGGTGAGCACTCTCTCACTGAACTTCTCCCCAACCCCTTCTGCCTATTTCTATTAGCATTATTTACCCTTTGATGTGCTGTACTATTCTCCACATACTTTGATGCTAGTCTCTTATTAGTTGTATGCTTTGCAAATGCTTCCTCCCAGTCTCTGAGTTACCATTCAGTTTATCTATTTTTCTACTGTTACTTATGATTTGGTTCTTATATGTTAGCACTAGCTCTTAAATGATTCTGCTTTGTTTTATTTATTCACTTATAACCAGGGTCTCATGTAATCTAGAGTTTTGCCTTGGATCTAATATACAGTCAAAGATGACCTCTTTCTCCTCCTTCTCCTTTTCCTTTTCCTCCTCTCACTGTGCAGTCTTGGCTGGTCTCCTGCTATTTAGACTACACTGGTCTTGCATTAATAGAGATCCTCCTACCTCTCTGCCTTCCGAGTATTGGGATTACAGACATGCACCACCATCCTTGAATTTGTGTGATGTGGGGGATGGTACTCAGGGCTTCATGAGTGCTAGGATACTAGATGTAAACAACTGAGTTATATCTCCAGCCTTTTAAAAAAGCTTTTGAAAGGTGTCTATTGCTTATCTTCTTGCAAAAGTTGTAGAATGTATGCATGTGTGTTCATGTGTGCATGTGTGTGTGTACATGCATGCATGTATGAGCATATGTATGCATGTGTATTTGTGTTTGTGTGTGTGTGTGTATGTGTGTATGTGTGTGTATCTGGGTATCTCCTTCCCCCATGAGCCATTATAGAGCCAAAGAAAATGTCAACTGCCCCTTTAATCTTCTCTGCTCTCCTTTCCTCTCTCCTTGGCTTGCAGGGCTTCCTGTGGGTATACCAGAACTCCCCTCTGTCCTGATTCATCAGCTGTCTACCGCAGCCAGGCTTAATGCTGGGTGGAGGAAACTGACAAGTCACCGTTGCATTTTGTGTTGCTTTTCCTGGTAACAGTTAAATCCACGTAAGCCTACAAGTCTCAAGTTCACTGTCTATGGAATCACCTCTGGTCGCTTCATTTATACCATGTCAGAATTCCCTCCTTAACTGAGTGAATAACCCCAGGCTTCTCAGCTTCCCTCTCTGACTTTCCACCCCTGTCACCTTGCTGGCTCAAATGTCACTTCTGGTCACAGAGCAACAGTTACACAGCAAGCTGTGAGCCTGCCTCACTCCCTTCCTTACTTCCATTTCTTCTCTCACTGGGCTGCACTCTTGCTCCCCACTTACTGTTCCTGGAGCTGCAGAGGTGACTCCCTAAGGGCTGCCACCATTCCTGTCCTGACTGTTCTCACATTCCTGGGCTCATTCCTCTGATCCTTACCCAGCACTCTTCTGTTTGTTGTTCAACTGAAGTGTAACATATGTGTAATGTGCCTGACACTCACTTGTCATCCAATGCTCCAATCCTCACAGATTCCCATTGTGGGCTTTTAATATGTACTACTGCATTCAAATGAGAAACAATGAGCATATATAAAGAGCAGATGCAAGAAGTGACATTCAATTAAGTGACATCACAGGCACCTAGACACTTATGCACCCACTGACTGAGAATATAAGCAGTATGTGATTTCTTTCTATTATTTTATTTTGTGGGGAAGTGTGGCACTTATCGCCATCTGAAATTGTGTTACATTTGTACTTGATGGATACATGTTTGCTTTCTGTAATTCCTCTCAAAATGTAAAATCTACTGTCTGTCTTGTGTGTTGTTCTCTTGCCTAGAACCTCCAGTAGTACCTAAATACCAAAACTTAGCTTATGAATGAGTAACTGAGGATCAGGCTGAGGTTGGAGGAGTGGGGTCCTGCTGCTGCTGTGGCTGCTGTGGCTGCTGTGGCTGCTGTGGCTGCTGTGGCTGCTGTGGCTGCTTGGCTGCTGCTGTGGCTGCTGTGGCTGCTTGGCT
>NW_022196904.1:101832800-101833105 GCF_008632895.1 Mastomys coucha | reverse complement strand
GCCGCTGTGGCTGCTGTGGCTGCTGCTGTGGCTGCTGTGGCTGCTGTGGCTGCTGCTGCTGCTGTGGCTTCTGGCATTTGGCTCTCATCCGTCTCTACATGAAGATCCACCAAGTCCAGTGGACTCTGCAGACAAGCTCCTTCCCTCCCTATTTCTCCAAAGTCTAGTTAGTGTGTAGATGCAGTATCTGGAAATGCCCACAAAACCCCATGATTTATTTTATGTTTTAAAGACTGGGTCAGCCGGGCGGTGGTGGCGCACGCCTTTAATCCCAGCACTTGGGAGGCAGAGACAGGCGGATTTCT
>NW_022196904.1:101821550-101832729 GCF_008632895.1 Mastomys coucha | reverse complement strand
AAAAAAAAAAAAAAAAAAAAAAAAAAAAAAAAGACTGGGTCTATGTCTCTGGCAATAGTAATACATGTTTGTAGAATGCCTGAATTAGAGACAGGAGTTCTCCACACAGTATGTGCCCAAAAGCAGTTTATAAACTGGGATAAACTCCTAGTGTTTCATAGACCAACAGTGATGCAAATGGACCTGGGAAGGCACACACTGCCACAGGAGGAGGAGGAGTACTCCTCAGAGTAGAATTGGAGCAATTTTGTTCAGGGATTTCAGTAAGCTGAATTCCCTTCTTAGTCAAGTCCCTGACGGTGAACTGTAGTGGTAACACTTGCTGTCCTCACATGCCACACACAGATACCCAGTTTCCAACAGCAGCCATCTCTCAGCCTGCCACCTTCCCCTGATAGGTTAACCTCATGAACAGCTCTGCTCTGAACTGGCTCCAGGCTCCCTGGCTGCCCTGGAGGTCCATCCTGTCCCACACCTGAGCCAGCACATGCAGCAGAAACCACCTCACCAACGGAAAGGGGGTTTTTGTCTTTTTCTGGCTGCAAGTGAGCAGCCCCTTTAAAGTACAGGGACTGGAAATCTCTCCACAGTGACCCAAAAGCTTTCCTCGAGAAACCTAGGAGGGCTAATACTCTAAGGGGACCAGGTACGGCCACCACCGGTTTCTGCAGACTGAGGTAAGGAAGATCTGTTTGTTTGTGTGGCAGATTCTCCTGGCTGCTCCTTTTCATGGGAGATAGGGTGTCCATATTGGTCATGACCATAGATTATAACCAATTTCTGTGCTGAGGTTCAGGATAGGAGATAGTGTGTTCATAGTGGTCATGACCATAGACCATAACCAATTTTGCTGAGGTTGAGGTATCTCTGCAGACTTGTGCAATGTGAGCGGAGCCTCTGGATGTGTGTGAGATGTAACAATTATCCTTGATTGTTTATGCTGCTAAATTAGAGTGGGAATACTGTATGCATTGAAAGAGCCTTGCTGAATCCACTTAGGGGAATTTGGGACCAGGAAATAATTCCAAATATAATTCCAAGTACTTGAAGGGACCTAAGAATTCAGGTAGCCAGCACTGCTCAAACTTTTGTGTGTGTTCCGTGTGTGTGTGTGTGTGTGTGTGTGTGTGTGTGTGTGTGTGTGAGTGTGTCCATGTATATGAGCCACATGTATTTCCTTAAGCTGGAGTTGCAGATGGTTGTTAGTTTTCATGCTGGGAATCAAACTCAGGTCTTCTGCAAGAGCAGCAAGCTCTCCCTGATAAGAGCATTCTACTACTGGGTTTGTTCTTTGGAAACAGTTGGATATTTTCACATCTTCCCTCTGTGACTCATCAGAGGGTTCCAGAGCAGTGCTCCACACTGGGTTAATTACTTGCTACCGAGGCAACACCTCGAACCATCTGCTCACTGCCCAGAGAATTATGCATTGTTCCTGCAGCGCTCATGGGGAAGGGACTGTGCACACTGGGAACCATCTCACTGAGCTCTCTGGATACCCTTCCTCCAGGTTGAGGTCTTTCCCTCAGAGGTGCATGCTCATCCTTCCTGCTGATTACCTGAGGCCTGCCGGACTCAGGACTAGGAGGGTCCACATGACTCTAAGCTGGCTCATCTTGTTTCTCTTTCTCCCATTGTCTGTTATCTATCTTCAAAACTATTCTTTATATATTTATGTATTTTGTGTTTTCTTGGGTCTTCTAAGCAGGAAGTAGACCAGGTAGGTCCCTCTCATTCCATCCCCTACATAGGTAGTCTCTCTCCAATATTCTCCCTCTCTCTGAAATAGGACTTATATAGAAAAAAAAAATGCCTTAGTATCCATCTATAGGAGCTCTAAAAGAAGTCAGTGCTCCCCACTGGTCCTGAATAATATAGTTTTTAAGTTTTTATCGCTGATAAAATCTAGGGCCTTACACATGTTAAGGACTCCATGAGTTACATCTCTAGCCTGACTATATTTGATTATAATAATAACAAAAAGCCTCATGACTCTTAGAAGTTTGATCAATTTTTAACAATTATAGCACTTGGGCCAACGAGACGGCTCAGCAAGTAAAGGTGCTTGCTTCTAAGCCTGACAATCTGAGTTCACTTCCAGAATTCACATGATGAAGGGAGAGACCTAACTCCTGCAAGTTGTCCTATATTCTCCAAACACATTGTGATATGTGGCATATGCATACATTAAATAAATAAATAAAACACAATATTATTTTGAAGCTATACTACTCAGTCTCTGACATCCAGGAACTCAAATCCAGTGGAGTCTTGGCTATATTTTAAAACTACCTTTAGCAAGACAAGGTATTCTGTCATCCCAAGAATGAAAAGTTTGGTGTGGTACTTCTCCCTGCAGGCTCTGAGTAGACTGGGTGGGGCCTAAAAGGGGCACCCAATCAGCCATTCATCCCTAAACTAACTGCAAGCCATAAGTTTTTCTGTGATGTTTATCTCCAAAGATTTAGAGCAGGCACTGATTCAGACAGAATCTAGTTTCAAACATTGCAGTGGCTGAGCCTGAGACCATGAGTGAGCTTGTCTCTGAGGCAACTGCTGGGCTTGGTGACTCAGAGGGCTGGTGAGCTACAGGTGACAACATGGGGCACACGTGAGCATGAGGCCTTGAGGAAGACAGTCTTAAAAGAACATCTTGGCAGCTCCTTTCCCTTCTGGGCAAACCAATAGTTATCTCAGAGCCTTGGCTTCCCCGGGCTGTATTTTCCTAGGCCTGTTGGAATCACTCTATCTGGCATGATAAGAAACATCAGGAAGGTCTCCTCCTTTGAAGTCTCATTAAAAATCATCTCACTTCTGAGGCCTGCGGGAAGAACATGATGGCTGCAAATAGAGTCCAGGACGTCACTGGGAATCTTCAAATCCTTTCTTTTGCAAGCTAGAGCTCAAGATCACACACGGCCCTCTTCATCTTTCTAATAAAGCTGCACTTAGACTTAAAAAGCAATTACCTCTGTTAGCAATCCCCTGTAGCTTGGTAGTACACCATATGGGTAGTTTAATTTTTAAGTTTCTTATTTGAAAACAAAACAGTTATTCATGCTGATAATTGTCTCCAAAGCCTGATTGGAGCTGGGCACAAGAGTGAATGCCTAGCATGCTAGCACCTAGAAGGCTAGGCAGGAGAATTGTGAGTTTGAGACCAGACTTGGTGACATAAGAGACCCTGCCTCAAGAAACCAAAACAAAGGCAAGAACCTGAATAAAAAGACCTGCACCTGTTGACATTGATTTGCAAATTAATTTCTATTTTTTACTGAAGATATTTTTTCCTACATATGATATTCTGATCATAGTTTCCTCTCCCAAAACTGCTCCCAGACCCTCCCCAACTCCACAACTTCTTTCTCTCCCCCTTTAGAAAACAAACATGTAAACAAAACAAAAAAAACCCAGAATTTTAAGAAAAAGAAATAACACAAGAGAGATACCACACACACCATACACACACACACACACACACACACACACACACCATACACACACACACACACACACACACACACACACACACACACACACACCCATAAAATCACAAACCATAATACACAAACAAAAGATCAGTAAGTCAAAAATTGCCCCAAGTATTACAAGAGAAATTGAGTTCATTATGTGTTGGCATCCACTGCTGAGCATGGGGCCTGCCCTTAAGTGTAGTTTATATACCTAGTGAGACACCATTGGAGAAAATTTTTTTTTCCTTTGCAAGCAGAGGTCACCTGGAGATAGCTTCTTGATTGGTGGTGGGAATTCATGCCCACTTCCCCCTTTCAGGGTGCCGGGACCCTGTCCTGCTTAAAGCTGTGCAAGCCCCGCACACGCTGCCACAGTCACTGTGTGTCACAGTGACACAGCTCACGTGTGTCAGTCCTGTAGTGTCTACAAGGCACTCAGTGTCTGTGGTGTCGGCCATCATCTCTGGCTCTTCCAGTCTCTCTGCCTTCTCTCCCACATGGCTCCTCTGAGTCCTGAGGGGAGATACTTCCTATTTTCGCCAACTGGGAAAGAAAGCTCTTACTGGCTAGGACTCCCTGTCATTCATCTAGGTGGTATCAACAACTTCTATACTGAAGGAAGCAGAGACATGAGCAAGGTCTCATGGAAGGTCACACGGTGTGAAGCCTGAAAAATGGTGTCCCTAACCTGGTTTGGAGACTGAAGGGTCAGCAAGCTAGGAAGCCTGGGTCTCTGAGGGCAAACGCAGAATGAAGTCAGATTCACCTAAAAAGGGGAATCTGTAGGAAAGAAATATGCCTGTGTAAACCTTAGGCCTGAGAGTGCAGGGATGTTTGTTCTTATGGCATAACCAAGCTTGATCTTACTGAAACAAACACTCATACCTGCACACATCTTTTTGCTTAAACGTATCACTTCTATCATGTGTGCTGCAGGAACCTATTCAAATTAGTGCAGGAGAAGGCAAAATCTGGAACATTCAGTGAGAAACACATGATGTTCTTTTTAAGTGTGTGTAGTATGTATAGATGTGTATGTGTAGTATGTATGAATGTGTGTCTGTAGTGTGGATGGATGTGTTTGTGTGTGTGTGGTAAGTATGGGTATATGTGTGTGTTGTATAGGTGTGTAGGCATAGTTATGGATGCATGTCTCCATGCCTGTGTGTGTGGAAGCCAGAAGAGAATATCAGGCATCTCCTCTATCACCATCTACCTTATTCCCTTAAGACAGAGTCTCTCACTGAATCTGGAACTAGACAGTTTCCAGCTAAGTTGGTGACCAGCAAGCCCCAGCAATTTGCTTGTCTTTGCCCCACCAGCACTAGGAATATGAGCATACATGGGCACACACTGCTCTTTGCAAGGATACTGGTAACACGGATTTGAACTCGGGTCTTCATGCCTGCACAACAAACATTCTTACCCAGTGTACTATCTCTGCAGCCCCTAGATGGTCTGTTTAAGAGTTAGATGAAAGCATGTAACCAAAAGTGGTGTGTGTGCGTGTGCCTGTGTGTGTGTGTCTCTGTGTGTGTGTATTTGTGCCCATATGTATGAGTTCCCACATATGCACATATGTGTATTCTCAATAAGTCAGGCCCTAACAAACCCACCATCTTCCATGGCCTCATGTTTGTTCTTTTACAGAGGTCCATTCCACCTGTGCAGGACAAAGTCAAAATCTGAGAGCCATCACTGACACTCCTTTTCCTGCAACATGCCCCCTCTCACTGCACTGACCCCACCAGGTCCTGTCACATCTCAATCCTCATTTCTGGGTCTCCAGAGCCACAAACTGGCTGAGGTCACCATCATCATCTTGCCTATTATAGTAGGTCCAACCTGTCTCTACAGCCTACATGGAGTGTCACATGCATGTGTCTGACCATGATGGCAGTTTTAAAGCCTTGATTGGATCAGCAGGGTTCCCCAGCAGGGGGCAAGAGCTCTTTCAGCTGCAGTTCTATCCTGGGTCTCCTCCTGGGGAACCCAGCCTGCGGCACATCTGCCCCCTACTCATCTCTTTCCACACAGTGCAAGTGTGATGCTAGCTGAGCCATGTGAGTGAAGCACCATCACTCTCCTGCTTCAGCGCCTCAGTGAAACCTCAAGGGCTTCGAGGCGAAGTGCAGCATCTTGAACAGGGGCAGCCTGACCTTCCCCATCCTCCCTCTCCTTTCTCCATATCACAGACCAGGTATGCTGATTCTTGGGGTCACCGTAACAAAGTTCCACAGACTTCTGGAGGCTGTCAGTCAGCCATCAAGCCCTCTGTGCACTGCAGGGAGACCACTCCTTGCTTCTTCTGAGCTCCTGGTGGTTGGCCGGCAACCCTTGCCTTCTCTAACTTGAATGAGTATCACTCCAGTCACAGACCTCTGCCACCCGCCACTCTCCTGGCATCGCTATCATCACGCGCCCTTCTGCAGGAGGCCCACCCTACTTCAAGGTGCCCTAACTAATTACATCTGCAGTAATCCTCTTTCTAAGTCTGTACGCTGCTCTGTAGTACATGTCTCCCAAAATTTCATATGCTAGAATCTTGATGCTCCCTGTAGTGACATGAGAGCTGTCAGGGCCCTTAAGATATGGGATTTTGTGAGAGATATCATTGGCTATCTTATTTCCTTCTCTGGATTTGGCTTATCATGTGATCTATCTATACTATCTATCTATCTATCTATCTATCTATCTATCTATCTATCTATCTATCTATCTACCATGAGATGCTTAGAGAAGAGCTAATGTCAATAGCATGCCTTTGAACCTCCAGAACCAAGAATTAAATAAACATCTCCTCTTTATAATGAATGCTCCAGGCCTTATAGCAATGGGAAACAGACTATTATGAGGAACTGGAGCACTCGGTACTTGACCTTGTTACTCTTCAGAGGACACGATACAACCCATCACACCAACATTGATTTGGATCCTGAAACAAGCTGTGCTCCTCTTGCTTAGGGTCATTTTAACATTCTGCTCCAACCTCCCCACCACATGGTCTTCAACGGCTCCCTTGTCAACTATTTCTTTCTGCTCTGTACTCCAGCTAGGTCAGCTCTTCCCATTCATAATACCCTGTACTTAGAAATAAAATGCAGGCTACACCGCGCCTTCATAACTCAATGTTATTTTATGAAACATCTTAACCATCTCTGTCTCTTTAACCTACAATTTCCACAAGGGCAAGCTGTTGGATTTCCAGTGCTGAGCACAGAGCCTGGGACATATTAGGCGCTCAGTAACACGGTGAACAATTTCAGAAAACTCCCATTGGGTTGTTTGGTTTCATTCTTCCGTATATTTGAAGACTTGGGTGTTCTTATTTCCCTGTAAGTCAAGATAACAGGTTGCAGAAGGTGAGGACATTATTCCTGAAGAGTCGTTTGAAGTTGATCCCCAAGTAGGGGGAATGAGGGAGCATAGTAGACAGGGTCTTCTTTAGGGAGTCAGTTGAGACTCTCTGCAACCCAACTGGGAGGGTTGGCGTGACCGACTTTTCTCCCCTGCCTTGAATCTTTCCTATAGTCAGGATTCTACCGGTTCTTCACTGGGACACAGCAGAAAGCTGGTGAACAAGGGAACCTAAATAGTGCCTTATATATCCTATCAAGAGAGAAGAGGTGTCACACTCTACAAGGTTTTAGATGGTAGAGCATCGGAAAGAGCCCAAGTACATGGGAATAGTGATTCAGGTAGAGAAGGAGAGCTAGTTAGAGATGGGTTACCGCTCCACATATTTACTCAATGGAGGCCTACCGCTTAACAGCTGTCAACCCTCAAGAGAAGCTCTCAATTATTTACGCGCTGTGCTTCTTAAAGCTCCCCTCCCCACCACAGGAAAGAAGCTACCATACATGTTTTTTTAAAAAACATCATATCCAATTCTTAGCCAAGCCCATTCTCCAGGGGGTATCCCAGCCTGCCTGCCTATGTGGCACCAGATGACTTTCATAGTGATGGGACCTTTCCACATGTGTCCTGTCCTTGGCAATACCTGTAGGGGTGTGCCAACAAAACTGTCATTTAAATGACTGAGTCCACAATATATGGTGAACTCTACAAAGCTGTTAATTTGAGGATAAATATAGCTACACCAGGAAAAACAATGGCACATAATTAAAGCAACCTCATGGGTCTGGTGTTCACTCCCTGATCCTCCCAGTGAGGGTAAGCCAAAGAACAACAGTCTGTCACCTATTTCTGGTCTGAATCCTGTCTGCAGTTATCCCTGAGGCCTTTCCACGTGTCCTCCCCATGCATGATATGCTGAACCAGAGTTCAATAGCTCTGACTATGCTGTTGAGTGTGTCTTTTCTTGCTATCGGACTAAAGCGGAAACAGCAGAGTCTGCTGGTCCTCTGGTCTGCAGAGTCTTCTCTTCCTGCAGCCCTGCAGGTCCCCATCCCAAGGAACTCAAAGCAGAAGCTTTGGCTCTTCAGTAGAAATGTTGTTTATCATGCTATCCTGCCAAAAGTTAAGGTACGTGTGCTTCTGTCTCACACTGGAGGCAAGGATGGTACAGACCTCTAACTGCTGCAAGAAGACGGAGACTTCCAGGCCTCCAGCCCATCCTCTAGTCCCATATTCAGAAACTTTTACATCAAAGGCTCTTCACAACCCCATTACAAGGTGCTCTGCTACAAAAGCATGAGGCTTCAAACTTGCCCACTTGCTCACTCTTATATGCGTGTGTGCTTATTATAATGATTCCATGTTGATGATTCTTAAATTTATTATTTATTTATTTATTTATTTATTTATTTATTTATTTTGGTTTTTCAAGACAGGTGTCTCTGTGCAGCTTTGGCTGTCCTGGAACTCACTCTGTAGACCAGGTTGTCCTCAAACTCTCAGAGATCCACCTGCCTCTGCCTCCAAATGCTGGAGTTAAAGGGGAGGAGGTCTCACCACCACCACCCGGTTCCGCATTGGCATTTTAAAACTTACCAGGCATGGTGATCCATGCATGTAATGCCAGTCCTCAGCAGGCAGAGGCAGGAAGAATAACAAATAAATAAACAAGAACAAACTTTTAAAGTCTGGTGTGGTGGCTAACACCTTTAATCCCAGTGCTTAGGAAGTAGGGGTGGATTCCTTCAATCCTTGAGAATTATGGGAAATTCTGTATCCTCTACTGCCCAAGAGAAGATGCTTTTCTGAGAAGTTATGCTGCAAGCAGGTGGTGCTGGATTCAAAACTGTGTTCTGCTTTGTGCTGAGGCTGCTTTCCACAGCACAGCACAGCTGCTTAGCCTGGCTGGACTTCAAGAGGTTTTACTTGATCCAAAGGAAGTGCTTGGGTAAAGTGGTAAGAACCCCAGCTTCCTGGAGCAAGGCTTGGAGATACCAGCCTGTGACCAGCACCACTAGCCCAGCTGTTTGCAGGTCCCTGATTGTATCCAGAGCTGGTCACTAAGGTCCTTCCTTCCTTTTCCTTCGTGTAGACAGTCTGGCCATGAAGTCCACCCAGTCTTTGAGCACTACCTTCCCAATTCTGCTTCTACACCAAGGTGAGATGCCATAGTCACGCAGTACCCACTGCCAGCCAAAGCAGTCTCTGATACACATGGTGAGTCAGCTTGACATGTCTCATGATCCCTGCCACAGGTGGGAAAGAAGGGTCCCAGGCCCAGGCTGAGAGCAGCATTAACCCTTGATGCTAACGTGATACGAAATCTAGCCTTCCAGCATAAAAAAACATGAAGTGAGAGTGGCCAACAGACCCTTCCACAATTTGTTGTCTTTGTCCATGATCATGAAGAACTCCAGGTACCAACATTTGAACAAGCCATGGGGCCATCCACATTAATGTTATGTTAGGCTTAAACAGATAGAACAGGACAGTGGTCAGCTAGGATCAAGTAGGTCTGGCCTACTCTAGCATATGGGTTCTGTCTGACATATAGGTACTTGACAGATATTGAGTGAATGATGGAAAGAGGGAAAAAAGTACCAAGAGACTTGACAGGGGCTGTGTACAGGGAATCTCCCCCATAAGGAGAGTCTACACTTAAGCCTTCTCTTTCTATGAAGTGCCCCTATCCTCCTGCACCCCATCACACACCCTCTTCAATACACAATTTCCTGCAAAGGTGTGTGTGCTGGGGGTGGATCTCTGTTTGATCTCTTAAGTTTTGTCCTTATGCCTGCACCAACTTTTCCAAGGACAAGAAAAACTGGTCTATCCAGTTCCCCTTGGCTGCAGCTTTAGGGCCATGGGCTTCTTCACCAGTAGCTGGGCACCTCACTTCCACGGGGCTGCCTTAAGCTTACAAGGCAAAGACCAGTCTCAAATCTCCCAGCTGCACGCTGCCTACAACAGCCAAGCTCTTGGGTTAGACCCCATGCTCACCTGGTGACAAGTCACAGCCCTTCTGACCTTAGCAACTGTCCTCCATATACCCTCCACTTTGTTTGTCCCCAAGACAGTCTGCAGCGCATGGGGCTTAGAGTTTCACAGCTCTTGGACCAGACACAAATTTCTTGACTTGCCCAAGCCAAGTTAATCTTTATCTCAATCATATCTCTAAAATTAGAATAATAATGGTGGCTGCCTCTTAGGATCATTAGAAATGCAAGTAAAAGAATATGTGAAAGGATTTAAATTTAAAAAAAAAAAAAAAAAAAAAAAAAAAAAAAAAAAAAAAAAAAAAAAAAAAAAAAAAACCTTTTCTAGACTTGCATCAGTGTTTGTTTCCATGTACGTATCTGTACCTGGTGCCAATGGAGGCAAGAAAGGGGTTTCGGATTCCCTGAAACTGGAGTGGCAGATTGTTGTGAGTGTGGGTGTTGGGAACGGAACTCCATATCCTCTGCAAGAGCAACAATTGCTCTTAATCACCGAGCCATCTCTCTAGCCTCTAAAATACTTACATATTAGTTATGCTTGCTTTGACCAAACCACCTGCTGGAAAGAATTTAAGAGAGGAAGGGCTCATGGTTTCTGAGCTTGGACTACTGGTGGGGAGAAAGGCATGGTAGACAGGCTCAGTTAGCAGCTGTGGTAGCATGTGACAGAAACAGGCCAGATCACAGGAAGCCAGGAAGCAGGGCTGGGTATAGCCCCTAGTGGTCCTCTTCTGTCCCCTAGACATTTCATAGCCTCTCTAAGTAGCCCCCTGTGGGACAAGAATTCAAGCCACGAATCTGTAGGGGACATTTCAGATTCAATGTGCAATATTCCTCCCTAACACCCAAAGCTACACAGCCATCCCATAATCCAAAATACATTTAGCCCAACATCATGCAAGCATGCAACTATTACATTGTATCCCAGCACTTGGGAGGCAGAGGCAGTCGGATTTCTGAGTTCAAGGCCAGCCTGGTCTACAGAGTGAGTTCCAGGATAGCCAGGGCTACACAGAGAAACCCTGTCTCGAAAAAAACAAAACAAAACAAAAAACAAACAACAACAAAAAAGGAACATCTAAGAGACTGAATCACATCTCTGGGTGTAACTGTGGTAGGATTTCAGAGAGGTTTAGCCGAGGTAAAGACCCACTGTGAGTGTGGACAGTAGCATCTCAGGAGCCAGCAGTGTAGAAAGGACGAAAGTGGGGAAAGCAAAAAGTGGGCAGAGCGTTCATTTTTCTCTGCCTCCTGACTGTAGGCAAAGATGACCAGCTGCCTCACCATGCTTCCCCCGCCCCCATGATGAACAATATATATATATATATATATATATATATATATATATATATA
>NW_022196904.1:101813447-101821540 GCF_008632895.1 Mastomys coucha | reverse complement strand
ATATATATATGTGTGTGTGTGTGTGTGTGTGTGTGTGTGTGTGTATATATAGCCTCAAACAGTGACAAAAGAAATTCTTCCTCCCTTAGGTTGCTTCTTCTCAGGTTTGTGGTCACAGCAAGAGGAAAAGCAACCAATACAGTCCCCAAGGCCTTAACCAGGCCAGTATTGTTCAAATGTCTCAGTCTCTTCTGTGACTCAGGCAATCTCTTAGCTGTGAGTGAGCCTCCGAAAAATAAAAAAACAAAGTCCCATGCTTCTAAAATACCACAGCACAGAGTGACACAGCACGGTATGATGGCAAGGAAAGATTGGGCTAAAGCTAGACTGAAATTTGCCAGCACAAACGCTGAGTTCTATAGATCCACATCTAGCATCTAGAGCATACATGTCTAGAGCATACAGTGTCATGATCGAGTTCCAGTGGATTGGCAATCCTGGAATGCCTTCAAAGCACCTTTTCTATCATTTTCCTCCAGGAAACTGGTGCCAGGAGTGGGCTTGTTATGTGACTAGATCTGACAATGTGGTCCTTAGGCCTTTGGAACTGGTTTGTAAAAGGAGTTTGGAAGACTTTGGAGATGTAAAATAAAGTAGTATTGCATTCTATAGACAGAGTTTACTGGGCAGTTCTGGTGGGGGTTAGTTTGATGTCTTTATCTGCATGAAAAGACAGCCCTTGATGTTGTGTATCTAGTCTCCTCAGCCATGCATAGGATGCCCACTTTCCATCCAGAAGCCTAGGCCTCTTTCCTGTTACTTAGCACTATAGAAACACTGATTATCTAGTCTTCCTTTGAGTTTCATGCTTTGTGTATGGCTCCCATGTTTCTGCACGTTAACACATTTCCCATGCATTTCAGTGCAAATCGCTTGGTCTTTAATTAACGACGCTAATCTCTTTGAGAACTAAGGACTCTTCTTCTGCCAACTCAAACATGCTCATTTTTCAACCAAACTTCACTTTAAAAAAAAAAATCTTTCTGCCCTTCTTTTTGATTCTCACTATAAACCTAGCCAAAAGCAGGTAACAGTAATTATGCCACAGACTGAATTATATGCTGTCTTAAAATTTCCTCCAACCAAATTAAACCCTAACTTTTAAATTCAGCTTCACTCACATTTTCAGGGTATGGACAAAACAAACCCGTATTTCCAGAATATACAACAAATGGGTCTATGCTAATTCCTAATAGAGTTCATGTTCCCATCTGAATCCTCCTGAGCTTGGCCGTCACTGCACATTTGTATCAGTATTCTGATTTTCCAAATCCAACAGGTATTGCCTATTAAGCTTTGCCTACCACACATAGATCTTTATCCTGCATCTCTGAGCACTTTCAAATTCCTCTCACAAACAAATTTCAAAGTCCTAAGAAGCACACTGGCAGATGTGGTATGCTAGAGGCATGGGACCAGACTTGCTGCATAACATCCCCACTTCTGGTACCAATTCTCCATATTAGTTACTTTCATAGTAACTATGATCAAATACCTCATAGAGACCACTGAAACAGGAAAGATTTATTTAGCTCATGATTTCAATCTATCATGGTGGGGGAAGACACAGCAGAACAGGTTATATCACAATGAGGAAGAATGTGACAGTGGCTATCCACATCACAACAGACCAGGAAACAGACAATGCAGCAGGAACCACAGGCTAGTTATTATTTTCAAAGGCCCACCTTCAATGATCTGCTTCTACCAACTAGGCCTCACCTCCCACAGTCTCCAAAAAGAGTACCACCAACTAAAGAACACGTATTTGGAACATGAAACTGTGGAGGTCATTTCAGGCTTAAGCTATAACAACTTGGCACATAGTAAGAGCTCAGTAACTGCTAATATAGAGACATAAAATGTATCAGTGTACAGAAACATGAGAATCATGCCTAAAGTCCCAAAGTATGAAACTCAAGAGGGCTGTATTGGTGCTTCCATGAGATGGGCTATGATGGGTGCCCAAAGAGACTAGGTACATAATATCAAGGACTGTCTTGTCATCCAGATAAAGATGAAAGGATACAGTCATGGAAACCCCAGTCTTCCAGAGGAAAACTGTCCCTCAGGTGTTGTCTTAGTCAGGGTTTCTATTCCTGCACAAACATCATGACCAAGAAGTAAGTTGGGGAGGAAAGGGTTTATTCAGCTTATACTTCCATGTTGTTGTTCATCACCAAAGGAAGTCAGGACTGGAACTCATGCAGGTCAGGAAGCAGGAGCTGATGCAGAGGCCATGGAGGGATGTTCCTTACTGGCTTGCTTCCCCTGGCTTGCTCAGCTTGCTTTCTTATAGAGCCCAAGACTACCAGCCCAGGGATGGCACCACCCACACTGGGCCCTCCCCACTTGATCACTAATTGAGAAAATGCCTTACAGCTAGATCTCATGGAGGCATTTCTTCAAGGGAGGCTCCTTTCTCTGTGATAACTCCAGCTTATATCAAGTTGACACACAAAACCAGCCAGTACAGGTGGGATAGTTGATGTCCCCCACTTCAGCTGCCATTCTTTCTGCTTGATATAGTTTGCTCCTATTTACTTGTTGTAAACAAACAAAACACACAGGCCCCAATCTAAATGAAAGTAAAGGAGGCAGGCATCATTATCAATACATTTAACAAAGACTCTTTAAGGTTCAGATAGGACCTGGAAAGTTGCAGAATATTAGCACAGAGTTTGAAGGTCCAATGAGCTTCACATAGGTTGATCCCTGAAACAAATCACACATTGTTCATTTACCTGTCTCACTTGAAGCTTTCCTATACTCAGCCTCTGCCTTTTCTGGCTAATACAATTCCCCCTTGCCACATCTACCTTTGATTATTGATAAGAACATGTTCATATGACCCATTCCACCCCTGCACCTGCCTCTCAATCAGGTAAAAAAGAAGGCAAGGAATTGCAGATTTCTGCATATGCAGACCCACAGACATCCAGGCACAAGGGTCTCCATTTGCAGCATCCTGGGCCTCTCTTCACCCCTAAGCACTCCTGACACTGGGGCAAGAGGTCTGCAGAGCAAGGTGCTTGCAATCAGTAAAATCAGGAAAACATAGAGAAGGACCCAAGAAATCACTGGAGGAGTGGCCTGGGCTTGTTTCCTCTGGACCTCATTTAGGACAATTTGTGGTTACCTCTGCTGCTATTTCTGAAGTAAGAGGAAGATGGGTAGATTTTAGCCTCTCTGGGCAGAACGTGTGTGAGGACCCATTTCCTTGAATCCTTCCCTCACTGCTGTGAGGAGCTCAGTGCAGCCAGTCATAATAAAATGTGGCTGGTGGGTCTGCTGTCTGCTGGCGTGCTCCAACAGGACCCACCACAACAAGACTTACTGAGCCTAAGTGCCTGTTGGAGTGAATGCTGGTAACACACAGTATATTTGCAAACTTGTCTTCAATTAGAAGTTGTTCCCGTGAAACTAGAGTTGCCTTTCCACCCTAGAAAGATCCCCACCCCACCCCCCACATCCAGTAGCATAATGTGGACTGACTTGCATTTATGACTGATAACAGGTTAGGGTTTTTTTTTAAGATTTATTTTACTATTTATTTTAGTGTGTGTGCAGATACCCTCAAAGGACAGAAGGGCTGTCGGATCTTCTACAGCTGGAGATACAGGAGGTTGTGAGCCACTTGATATGGGTGCTGAGAAGTGAACTCACTTCCCTCAGAAAAACAAATTCTCTTAACCTCCAAGACCTGATAACAGGTTTTAAGGGGTTCTAAGTTCTCAGGAGCTTTTTGTTGTTGTTGTTGTTGTTGTTGTTGTTGTTGTTGTTTTCAGATTGCTCACAATTAACCACTAAAACTTCCATGAATTTTAAGAACAAGAAACAAAACCTACATTTCCATGAGTTTGTACTGTAATGGGACAGGTGAAACGGTTCCTACACAAGTGTGTGTGCATCATAACACTGAGGGATGAGTGAGTCCCACCTACAGGAGCAATGCACTGTATAGAAAGGGCTTATTCAGGGCTGAAGGGAAGAGAGACAAGGTGAACCTAACATATCCTATTGTGCTAGAAATCAAGGAAAGGTTGGGGGATGGGAGACATCACAAGGACACAGGAGCCAGATTAGAGGGACTCCATTTGGCTCCATCAGTTATGGACAGTAAATAATTATAGATCACTAGAAAGAATTCCAGGCTCTTCACCATCAATGAATGGATGGATGAATAAATAAATGAAAGAGGTAATAAAATGCCAAGTTAGATGAGCTGGCTAAAGTAGAGAGAGGGCTATAGTTGAAAAATTGTTATGCAGTTAGACCAGAGCCACCGATGAAGCTTAACTCGGGGAGTTCCCCTCAGACCCACCATTAACTGCAAGGAAAGAAAAGGGAACAAAGTGGGAGAATCAAGCAACAGCCCAGCTGGTGATCACAGTTAGCCTCAGCAAGGAGAACGGGGGACATGACAGCTTCCGAGGGAGCGGCCCACCATCTCTGCAGTGGCCTAGTGAGAAATGCCACTGTGACAAAACATCAGTCCTACTCACACAGAGAGAAGGATATGCACTTTTAAAATGTCAACTTCATAAAAGACAGGGCAAGCCCTGGGTAGAGAGGACTGAAGAGCAGGGGCTGTGGGGACCGCTCAGTCCGTAAAGTGCTCGCTGCACAAACTTGGGGTCCTGAGTTCCCCACAAGCATGAGGACCTGATTTTTAGACTCCAGCACCCACACAAAAAGCCAGGAGGCAAGTTGTGCTGGCCTATAGTTCGCGCACAGAGAGGGGAAGTAGAGATCTATCCCTGAAGTTCATTGGCCAGTCAGCCTACCTGAGTCTTTCCTAACAGCATTTCTGACCTAGCTCAGGGTCTAGAACACTCTTTCCTCCTCCATCAACTGCCCACTTCCCCATTTCTACCCTGGAATTGGAAACAACAAATGAGACGGCTATTTCCAGGTAGAGCAAGGAGGCTACACAAGCTACAACCCCTCACGGGGCCCCGCCCTCTGCCCGAGGACCTCCTCCAAGAGTTCATTGTCACCCCCTCAGCAGTACCCAGGCCTCCTCCACTCGGGTCTCATGAGAGGGCCTGAGATCACATCCACGACAGTTCCCGTGAAACAGGTGGAGGTTCGCCTCCCTTCCATTCATGCTGGGGCTGGGCCTGCCTCCTGCAGCAGCTCCCTCAGGATTGTGTCACACTCCACGAGGCTACACACGGCTTTTCTTCTGTCTTATAACCTTACATAACTTTGGCTCATATACAAAGTAACTCCCTCAGGTGGGGGGTGGACCTCTGAACTTAGATGCTTGGGGATTTGGGAGGAGAGCAGGGAAATGCCAGATTCCCATGGCTGGGAAGGCTGCTCTCCAGGCTGGCTGTCATAGGCTTACCCAGCAGACAGACACCTGTCATACTGAGTGTGAGTTTTCCAGTGGCATGGGAGTCAGAGAAGGTGATTGACAGCTGTAGCAGGGAAATCCTCAAGGTCGTGAGGCCTCCTCCAGCTGCTCTCTTCTGACCTCTGATGATATGCATCGGTTTATTTTTACCTTTTCCCACTCAGTGGATAAATCCATTCAGTGGATAAATGTGTACTTCCCTTACTTAAACAAACTGCACAGTGGCCCCCACTTGTAATCTCAGCACTGAAGCAGGATAGTCACAAGTTTGAGGCAAGCCTGGGATATCTACCCTGTTTCTCTGTAATGAGAGAGAAGGAGAGAGGAAATGAGAGAGGGAGGGAGGAAGAAGATGGAGGAGACTCATCAAATCTAAAGCCTTACCAAGGACTTCCCAGTGCTCAGCCCTTTTTTGAAGCTGGAGAGTCTAGCTGAGTCTCCTGCACCTGGACTCCAGGAGAAAGCCAACCAGTTATTGTCTGTTATTGACAGCTGAGTCCTTAGAGACGCCTCATATATAATTAGTCAAGAAGACACCTGGTACTAAACATGGCAAGAAACTTAAACACAGAAGCGCTGGCGCACTACTGGCCCCAGTGGGCACTCATTTCTTGTTGGTTCTTTTCCTGATAGATGAAAACTAAGAAACCTTTTTTTTCCCAGATCTATTAAATCAATACAGTAAGTATGTTGATTAATCTTGACTGTTAACTTGACAGACTTAGAATCTTGTTGGAGACAAACTGCAGGGCATTTCTGTGAAGGTATTTCCCAGAGAAGTGTAACTGAAAAGGGAAAATCCACCCTGAATGACCACAGCCCATGGACCAGGGTCTTCATCTCTCTCTCTCTCTCTCTCTCTCTCTCTCTCTCTCTCTCTCTCTCTCTCTCTCTCTCTCTCTCTCTCTCTCTCTCTCTCCCTCTCCCTCCCTCCCTTCCCCTGCCTCTTCTTCCTGACCAGGGACAGGGCAGCCACTTGCCTTATACTTCTGTCACACCACCTTTCCAGCCATGATGGACTCTACCCTCAAACTGCAGACCCAAAGAAAGCCCTTTTCTTTGCGTCTTCTCTGTCAGGTAATTTGTCACAGCAACAATGTAACAACAATAACAATACAGCACTGAAACATCAGCTGCAAAACTGAACTAGCTGGGTTACATTCTTTTTCCCTCTCTTGTACGCCAATGACCTCCATGGTCATTCCTTGCAATATTTCAGTTCCATCATCTAGAGAATGGAGTCAGCAACCACACCTGCAGTGTGCTGTGGATTGAGACAACAGCCTCTGGTGAATACTAAGTGCTCAGTAAGTCTTAACTATAACATTCCATAGGCTGAGAGGCATGGGAGTTGAAAGGTGTACTTTCTACTTGACTTTGGCATTATGAAGAACAATTTCAGTTTTTTAAAAAAAAAAGGCACAGATGTGCACACACCCAACACACACACACACACACATACACACCCTCCCCCAACCCCAAGCACACCTGCATACAAACCACCACCAGAAGAGAAAAGCTGGTCCATTAAAGAGCTACTTGAGCTGAAATGTGCCTGCAGGAGGCCTGGTTGTGAGAAACTCTGGAAAGTTCCCTTTAGCTCTCAACCTGAGAAGTGAAGTGATTTACTCTCCCCATTCTGAAAAGGTTAGTGCCACTGGGGCATCTCCAGGGACAATGCAGGCTTTTGTTGAGGAATGACATTTAAAAGTGTTTGATTGTTCAGTGCAGGGTGTTTGAAGGGTTGCCTTACTACAGATTAATGGCAAATTCCACCCTGCATTTCCTGCCAACAAATGTATAAAGCTTTGTTTGAGACTGAAAGCACTCAGAAGTGTTTGTTTTTCTGTTTTTTTTTCTCTTTCTTTCTTTCGCCAAGAAGGTTCTGGGTGAATATTAAAAAGAAAAGAAGCAGAGGCGGAAAGCCCTCAGTGCTTAGAGTGTTTGATGGAAGAACCAGCTGGCCCGGACTCTAGGAATTGAGCACAGCAGCAGAGGGAAGTGAGGAGCTCCCTTCTCCCAGCCTCGCCAGCCTCCTCTGTGATCTTCACCCAGCCCCTTTCTGCTGTGAACTGACAGTGATGACGAAGCAGCTTCTAGAACCTTCTACCCATTATGTAACATTACATAACACCTGCTCTGCCAGAGGCTGCAGGTGTTGCTGTCAGCAGCCAGAGCCAGCATTCCCGGTCTAGCTTGGGAGTAAACAGCCCAAGGCTTGCAACCCAGTGTTCCTGGGGGTGCCTGGTGAAGGAATACTCCAGGCTTCATCTCCGAGGCCCTATTCATGCAAGCCGCCCTCTCTTCTCTGCGGTCAGCGGTACGATTACAGTCTCCATCATGAGAGCACTCACTTTATTTTTTAAAAGATTTATTTATGCGTACGGGGGGGGGGGCTTTGCCAGCATGTATGTCTGCATTATGTATGTACCAGGCCAGAAGAGGGCTTCTGATCCATGGGGCTGGATTGCAGACAGTTATGAATCACCATGTGTGCACTGGGAACTGAACCTGGGTCCTCTGGAAGAGCAGCCAGTGCTCTTAACTGTAGAGCCATCTTTCCACTTATTTAAAGATGGGTAACTAGAGTGATGTGGTGTTGAATGAAGAGAATGGATTGAAAAAGGGTGCGGGCAAAGAAAAAGAATGTAGGGACGCATTTTAAACTTTAAATGTAAATTCTCTGTGTGTGAGTGTGTGTGTGTGTGTGTGTGTGTGTGTGTGTGTGTGT
>NW_022196904.1:101756282-101813403 GCF_008632895.1 Mastomys coucha | reverse complement strand
GTGTGTGTGTGCGTGTGTGTGTGTGTGTGTGTGTGTGTGTGTGTGACACATGAGAAGCATGTGGAGAGGTCTGAATGCAATTTGTGAGTTTTTGCCTTCCACTTTGTAGGTACAGGGAATTGAGTCTTGGTCACAGGTGCCTTTAGCCACTAAGCCCTCTTGCTAGTCTCTCAATGTAAGGAGAAAAATTTCAAATTATACTACATATGTGAAGGGGGCCCTAGTAGGAAGGAAAATGATCTGTGAAGAGGTGAGAGTAAAAACTTGATGCAGCCTGATTCGATTCAGTCTTCCAGGCTGGATCAAACTTCTAGAGAATCTGATTCTCAGTGGTTTATTGCCAGCATATTTAAACACAATATAATTTGGAAAACAGTCTTTTGGCCTAACAATCCCCAGTGAGAAAGTAACAATTGAAAGTACATGCCATTTCTTCCAAGAAGATGGGTCTATAGATAGGCTACGTGTGCTAGCTTAAGAGCCTAAAGAAGCATCTAGCCTGGTCTCAGTCGTATGACCACTGAAGACGTCATTTGGGTTAATAACCACCTCTTGTCCTGGTTGTGGGAACCTGGAGGAGCTCCTGGCTCTACAAGTCAACTAGATTACTAACCACTTCTGATCCCAGTTATGGAAGCTTGATATGGCCTGGACCAATAGATATTTCAGATTACCAAGCTATTATTCACCTCCGATCCCCAGCCATCTGGAAAAGCAGGGTATCCATCCTTCCCTTGGAAAGGACAATCCTGGGTTCCTAACATTCCTGGTTTTCCTGGAGATCTTTGGGTGCAAGGACCATTGTGCTTCCAACACATATGGTTTAAAGAAACGACTTTAATATTGCTTAGAATGTACAAGAGTATAGCCCAAAATCATGTTAGTTAGTTAGTTAGTTAGTTAGTTGTTAGTTAGTTAGCACTAAAGATCAGGGAGATGGATAGGGGGAAAGAGAAGCAGGGTTGAGCTGCACCCCAGTCTCTCAAGTCAGGAGTAGCATGATCTGGGACTAGCATGCCCACTGAGCCTAGGTGTGTGGGTCTCTACTCTACATTGTAGATACTTTTATTTTTAAAATCCTCACAACTTTAGATGTAAAAACACTAGCATATTTATACTACAGAATTTCATGTAGCCATTTGAAATGTAAGGGGGCTCTGTGCAGATTGCCAGAAATGTCCACATGGAATATTTTAGATCAAGGAACATATTGTTGTCATCTATTTGTACTTAATATCACATATATACAAAAATCTCTTTAAAATGTGTGTCCCTAGTCCAAAATATTCCCATGGGCTCCACACACCTATGTTCAGTACCTTAAACATCCTCATGTGTGTGTTGGTTCAAAAGACATTAAGAGATTCTGATAATTTGTATATGCTTGGTCCAGGGAGTGGCACTGTTGGGAGGTGTGGTCCTGTTGGAGAAGGTATGACCTTGTTGAAGAAGGTGTGTTACTATGGGCTTTAAGACCCTACTCTTAGCTGCCTGGAAGCTAGTATTCTGCTAGCAGCATAGGAGCTGCTCAGCTCCTCCTGCACTATGCCTGCCTGGATGCTGCCATGCTCCTGCCTTAATGATAATGGACTGAACCTCTGAACCTATAAGCCAGCCCCAATTAAATGTTGTCCTTATAAGAGTTGCCTTGGTCATGGTATCTGTTCACAGTAATAAAACCCTAACTAAGAGAGTTTTGGAGGGTTTTTTTCTTCCTTCCTTCCTTCCTCCCTTCCTCCATTCCTTCCTTCTCTTCTTTCTTTCCTTCTTTCTTCCTTCCTTCCTTCCTTTCTTTCTTTCTTTCTTTCTTTCTTTCTTTCTTTCTTTCTTCCTTTCTTTCTTTTTTTCTTGCTTTCTTTCCTTCTTTTCTCACAGTTTGAGGGGATACAGTCCATCATGACCAGTGGTGTGAGAAGCATGGGGTGGCTGGTCACATTGCATCTGCAGTCAGGAAGCAGAGATGGATGAATGCTGCTTGATGCTCATCTGCTTTATTCTTTTATCCCTTTCCATTCAGGCTAGGAACAAAGCCCATAGGATGGTGGTACCCACATTCAGGGTGCATCTTCCTTCCTAAGCTATATCTCTGGAAATGCCCTCACAGGCATGACCAGTGGAAGTTCTCCTAGATGATTCTAAGCCTAATTAAGTTGACAACAGAGATTAACCGTCACAGTTCCAAACCAACCCACAAAGGTCCCCTCTGCCATTATTCCTAGCATAAAGTCACTTACTAATCCAGTAAAAATCCCATGGGTAGATGGTGGGTTTCCCCTTTCCCTCAAGCCTTGCTGGCCCTTCATGTCTGCATCAGTTACTTTTCTGTTGCTGTGACAAATACTATGACCAAAGCAACCTATGGAAGAAAGTTTATTTGGGCTTGTGGTGCCAGAGGGAGGATCTACTAATGTTAATATGGAAAACACAAGACCAATAAAAACAATGTGTGCTATCTGCTTCCAGGAAACACATTTGAATTTGGCAAGTATGGGTAAATTATGGTTACAAAACCAAAACAGATGAGCAGCTGCATCTATCCCTGTCTACTTCCTGACTGTGTAGTTATGGCTATGAACTCTCAAAGCTACTCCAGTGACATCCTTCCTCTAGCTGCACCATCTTCCCGAACAGTGCTACCAACCAGGGACCAAGTATTCAAATACCTGAGCCTATGGGGTACATTTTTCATCCAAATCACCACACTATTCAACCTCTAATCCTCCCCTGCCCTGCCCCCTTACTCTGCCCCTCATCATCATTCCTGGGAAGCCTGCAGCAGTTTCCAGTGCTCTCTCCTACCGTCCACTGCTGCTTCTTACACTCCATCCTTTATACCTTGGCTGGTGTGTTCCCAAGAGATGGAAATTGTTCCTATGGAAACCTCAGTATTTCCATCATTCTCACTCTTTGATTCCTAGTCTGGTTCTAGCCCCATTCCCTGCCTCATCTGAGGCCCATCTCCCCATTGGCCCCTGTGCTCCACTCTGGAGCACTGGGACTTACCTGCACACATGGCACTCTGTGATACCTTTCATGCCATCTCTCTTGCTGCAGCTGCCTGTCTTGCCTTCCTCTCTCACACATCTTAGGCCAACCTCAAATTCCTTATATACCCAGAGATGATCATGAACTTCTGTTCCTCCCCCTTGTATCTCCCACATGCTGGGATTAAGGCATGTGCCATTTATACACAGCTTGTGTGGTGCTGGGGATTTATCCATACTCACAACTAAACCTGCTCCTTTGAAGAAGATAGCACGCTATGCTTTTGTTGGTCTTACGATTTCCATATTTACTATTCCATTGAATGTGGTAAGCATCTTGACTCCTAGTCCTAGCTGTCCTGCATCCTGCTTCCCTGCCCAGCAGTTGCATCTCCACCCCATCACCACAGGCCTTACTGGAAGATCCTTTGGGTCTCCAGTTTCTACTACACAATGGAAACTCCATAGAAACACAAGTGCTCCATCATTTCTCATAGGACAGAAACTTTGGTTCTCATACTTGAGATCAAGGCTAAACATCTTCCAGAATCCCATTTCCCTCCTACTGTAGCTATAAGTCTAAAACCAAGTGACCCTCACTCCATCTCATAGACTGATCCTTCTGAGACCTGAGCCTTACCCTATGGACACTTTCTGATGCTAACTTTTGCATCTGGACAGCTCCCTGGAAACTTGCCCAAGTGCTCTGTGGTTGGCTACCTCTGTACAGAGTTTCAGGGGTGCACAGCTGAGACCCCAGGGCAGGATGCATCCTGCCTGTCCACACAACCTCGTCTTCTGTGGCACAGTCCAGATTCCTGGCTCATTTCAAAATCCTTAGGGTCAAAATCTACAAAGAAAGTGCCTGTGTAAAGTTCTCTAGGTTGATTACTAGTATTAAGTCAATTTTTTTTGTTGTGTGTCTGTTTCTACAAAAGCTCTGGTGGACAAAAGAACATCCAGAAACCATTTGATTGTGAAATAAACAGGTGGGCTTAGCCCACTGTTGAAATACAAGGTAGGTGTGCTCTTTCCCTCACAACCAGATCTTGTGCTTGTAGACAAACTCCTACACATCCATCAACACCCACCTTACACATCACTTTGGGGGAAAATTATTTTTCTCAATGCAACCAACTTTAGGGGAGAGCTTTTCCTCTTTATTGTGATTCCTAGAACACACCTACTATTTCTAGTTCAGCACTAGCCATACTGCCTTTGAACCATTCACTCATTGTGTCTCCATAGAATAACTAGGTTCTCTAAGGCCAAAACTGTATTTTGTTCCACCAAGCATGAGGTTTGTCCCGTGTAACCATAGCCAAATAGGAGCTCTTGGGAACAAACAAAAGCAGGTTCCAATTCTAACTTAACATTCTACTTCTGATTTGGCCATGGAAAATCATTACCCCTCTCGTGTCTAGAGGACAGGTGCTTCTTATGGTTGTTAAAACAACTGAAGGAGGCAGTTGCCGCTGGGCAGCCTGGGACAGTCATCAGTCTGCAGTGCATGGCAGGAACCACAGCCAGTTGACCCTGGAACCTCCCAGCTCAGAAGAGCCATGTGACTGGGAAGAAGGTGGGAACAGAACAAGGGTGTGCTCTCTGAGGCTGCCCATAAGGACACAGCTTTAAAAATTCTGTTGTGAATGTCTTTCCATTTCGGTTATCCATCAGTGACTCAACTTATTGCTGGAGGAATGGGAAAACCTAAACCCTGCTTTTAGGCCTTTTTTTCCCCCAGAGATCTTACATTGCAGATTTCTACCGATCTCCCACTGCTAAGACAGACCTGCTCAGCTGTGAGGCAGAACAAAGAGCCATGGATGGCTAAGAGAGAAGAGACAGAAAATGATTCAGAAGAGTTCTGGCCTTCGCTCCTAAGACAAGCGACAGGAATAATGGATGCTTCTCTTGTAAATGCACTCCAGGTTCAGAAGGAAGTATTGGATCCCATGGAACTGGAGTGGTATCCTCTGGATACTGGAAACCAAACTATGATCCTCTGGGAGAGCAGCTAGTGCTCTTAACTGCTGAAACATCTCTGTAGCACCTTCAGAAAACTAGTTTTCCGCCAGGCGTTGTGGTATACTTCTTTAATCCCAGCACTAGAGAGGCAGCAACAGGCAGATCTCTGAGTTCAAAGCAAGTCTGGGCCGCAGAGTGAGTTCCTGAACAGCTACATAGAAAAATTCTATCTCAAAAAACAAAGAGTGCATGCAGGAGGGTGCCACTACGATGAACATCTGTGTGATATCGGAAAGCTGGAAGAACAGAGCCATGTGCACTGTAGAGAGAGACAGAACTGGAGATGTGATGACGGTGACAGGTGGGCAGAGGGGGATGAGCTGGGCGGTGTGCAGCAGCCTGGAGCTTATGCAGATGCAGACGCAGACTCAGCTCCATCCCACCCCCACCCCAACATGCCGCCATGATGCCTCAGGATCACCAGGCTCTGAGCAATGACATAGGCTCAAGATGAAGAATGGTTCACTTTCTAGATTAGGCTCCACAAAGGACCACTGTGATCTGTGATATTGATGATGGTATGGGTCAGTGTTCCTCATACAGTCGGGATCCAGGTTGATGTCCATGGCTGTATTACCACCTAACACCGTGAGGATGTCCTTCATCTAGGCCACAGCCTGAAGCCATGCGGATGTCCTCAGGCAGTGCTGCTACCTGAGGCCATGGTGATGTCAGGGACCACGCTGCCTCCAAAAGCTATATCTGGGTCCATGGCCCCATGTCTGTGGTCTGTGCTGTCACCAAAAACAACGTAGAAGCCCATGATCCATGCTCCTTCTGACTGTAAAGAGCAAGGTAGCTACTCTCACAGTGGTATTGATGAGTGCAGGTGCATAGTTGAGAAAGAGAAACATGGAAGGCTTTGGTGACAGCCCCTACCTCCAGCACACCCCACCCCAAAAGTAGCAGCATTAACAAGAAGCCATTGAAGAGAATTATTTTTTTTTTCTTTTTTTTTCTTTTTTCTTTTTGGTTTTTCAAGACAGGGTTTCTCTGTGTAGTCCTGGCTGTCCTGGAACTCACTCTGTAGACCAGGCTGGCCTCAAACTCAGAAATCCACCTGCCTCTGCCTCCCAAGTGCTGGGATTAAAGGCATGCACCACCACTGCCCGGCCCGAGAATTCTTAGTGTGATTAAGATAATGAAGTGTAGCTCTTCACAATTGATGATTTCTGGCAGGGCATGTAGGAGGGGAAGGACTCCTGCTCTAGTTAAGGGGCAAGCCACTGAGAATTTGTACTGGGCATGGCAGTGTATGCCTTTAATTCAGGACTCGGGAAGCTGAGGCAAGCTGATCTCTGTGAATCTGAGGCCAGCCTGGTCTACATAATTAGTTCCAGGTTAACCAGGATTACAGAGTGAGATCCTGTCTCAAAAATAATAAAATTATTATTGTTGTTGTTATTGTTGTTGTTATTGTTGTTGTTGTTGTTGTTAAATAGCCCTGTGAAGGAAACCTGCCATACCAATTGTTCACAATTCTTTGGGGGCCAAACAACCCTTTCATTTGGTTCCTATATCAGATATGCTGCAGGTCAGATATTTACGTTACAGTTCATAACTGTAGCAAAGCTACAATGAAAATAATTTTATGGTTGGGAGGGGTCACTAAAAGAGTTAAATTTGAGACTTGTGCTGGCTAATGAGAAAATTGCAGGTTTGAAGAAAAACACAGTGGACCAAGGTCGAATATGTCCAAATAAGCCTGGGCAAAAATAAGCAAGCTGTTAAGACATTCTGGGAACTAACAGGCCAGGAAGATATAGAAGAGAGAACATGCAAGGACATGTCTGGGCAGACACTGAGTAGTGAGCCATCTGGTCCTCTTAGATATGGTTTAAGGTCAGATGCTCTGTTGACTCAGATTTACACCAACCTTAGGAATTTTCCACTCTGTTCTGCACATAATATAGTTGATATTTGAACTAGCCAATCATGTATAGCCACACTGATTCCTTTGTTCTCCTAGACCTTTTTCCTATATAAACCCCTAACCCCTGAGCCTCGTGGTCGATTCCTTGTCTCCTACGTGAGATTGGGGGTCAGCCTGGAGCGCTCCGAATAAACTGCCTCTTGTGATTACATCAAGACAGCCTCTCGTGATTCCTTGGGTGCACATCCTCCCGAGATTTGAGTGGGGGTCTCCCCATAGGGGTCTTTCATCACCACAATATGAGGAACTGTATTGAAGGTCTCAGCACTGGGAAGGTTGAGAACCGCTGTGCTAGACCAAAAGCAAGCTGACCCCTTTATGGTCCCTTATGGAGTCAACTAGCACAAATAATCTTCCCTGGACATTTGGAAACAGTGACCAAAAATAAATTCAAATCAAACACTTAATGGATCTGGGGTGTTTCTCAGAGCACTCTTCTGTGTTATAGTCAGCAACCTTGTCACAACCTTGGTTCTGAGCACACATGTAACAGCAAGGAAGAGCTCAGCTCAGCTCAGAGACTACTACTGTGCATTAGAAACAGCAGTTTCTATACTGCACGGACAAAGTTTTCTGCTCTCATAGAAACATTTAATTACAGATGACAATGACTTATAATATTTCTCTCCTGCCATTCCTCAGCCTGTAAATTAGTATATATTTTGTTTGTGTTGCATTAGAGTATTTTGATTTTAAAAATTGCTGTTCAAGTTGTTGAATCAGTTTTTATATTTTAAATTTGTTAAATGAATGCTAGTTTGGAATTAGGACAGAATTTCCAACAATTTCTGCAATGGCCCTAGACATAATTTGTACTAGGTATTTATGGTAAGTAGACTTCTCAACACTGGCCATTATAAAAATCAAAACATTTATCCATTCTGAAAGAGTTTAAGATACTCTGCGTCCTGTAGTGTCAAATGTTTAGGTAGGATTTAACTCTGGGACAGGTTCCAATAGCCCAGGCTAGCCTGGAACTTGCTTCCTGACCCTGCTGAAGCTACTTCCCCAGTCCTGGGATTATAAGCATGTGCCACCACACCCAGCTTTCAAGTATAGTTCTTTCTTTAAGTATATTTTTATTTATGCTCTGAGAATATCATATGTGTATATAATGTCTTTTGATCACATCCTCATCCCACCATGCTCATTAAACCCCTCCCAGATACCTCCCAACCTCATGCCTCTCTTTCTTTTTTTTTTTTAAAATAACCCAGTGAACCTGGTTAATGCTACCTGTATGCAAATGGGTGTAATGGCCATATCCTGGTTGGCCTACTAGGAGCCACACCCATACATTCCTGAAGAAAACTGATTCTCTTTCCCCAGCAGCCATCAACTGCCATGAGCACCTCAGCTAGAGAGTGGAGCCAATCTTCCATTCCTTCTGGGAAGCTGATTGGCTTGATCTTGAGCCAGCCTTGTGCGGGAGCCACAGCTGCAGTCAGGTCCTGAGTGCAGTGGTCCTGCCTTTGTATGCTGGGGATACTTTTGTAGCAGCTCTGCTAACCTCTGGCCCTCATGATCTTTCTGCCTGCTCTTCTAAAGGGATCCAGAGCCTTGGGGGGGAGCTGTGATGTAGATACCCCAGTTAGGGTTATCTCTACTATCACCTGTTCTCTGCACTTTGACCACTTGTGTGCCTCTACCTTTAGCAAAAAGAAGCATCCCAAGAGTGCAGAGACAAGTATTTGGAAGACAGTTTGGTATGGTGTTAACAGTAGGTTCAACCCTAGGACCAGCTTCCCAGGCACAGGTTCTTGGTCAGGTTTATAGCATCAGGCACGAACAGTACCCTGACCTGTGACAAGGGCCTTGAATCTGGTGACTTAATGCTTTCATCTGTGTGCTCTCTGTCTCTGTCTCTGTCTCTGTCTCTGTCTCTGCCTCTCTCTCTCTCTCTCTCTCTCTCTCTCTCTCTCTCTCTCTCTCTCTCTCTTTCTGTCTTCTCCCTCCTCTTTCTTTCTTTCTTTCTCTTTCTCTCTCTATTTCTTTCTTTCTCTTTTTCTTTCTTGAGACATGGTCTCTCTATAGCTTTGGCTGGCCTGGAGCTCTATACGCAGACCAGGCTGGCCTTGAACTCAAGGTGATTCCACCTACCTCTGCTTCCTAAATGATGGGATTAAAGGCATGTGCCATCACACCCTGCTCAAAGATTTCTTTATGTAAAAATGAACTAGCTTATCCATTATATTAGCATACACATTTACCTTTATCTTTAATCAATAGCAAAACTGTATATGTACATCAAAGAACGGTTTTAAAATATTTTCTAATGGTTTATCATCAGTAGATGTTTGAGTCATATACCTATTTTACATACCTATGTTCCAAGAATTGTGTGAAAATTTCTCCAGAGAAGAGAGGATCTGGAACAAAAAAAGAAAAGAAAAAAGAAATGCATGCAGTCTGCTGTCTCTCAGTAGTTACCAGCCCTGCCAGGCACGGGAGTGAAGGTGTTGGAAGTCAGTTTCATCTGGCCTGTCAGGGCAAGTGCATTCTCTCTGAGAGTCGGCAGGAGACGGCTTAATTGGTGGTCATTAGAATAGATGCGACTGATTACGAATCACTTGAAAGCATTTCAGCTGCTTTTGCACTTTGTAATCTTCTCCCCTTATCCTTCCTTGGCAACTTTTCTGCTTACTCCTCATTGAAGTTTCCCAGATAGACACTTTATGTACATATATAAATTTATAGCCTGTTATTCTGCCGGGGGCTCTTCATTCTTCCCTTCACTGAGACCATAGCGGCAACTCCAAGAATCCTTTGAGAATACCTACTGTGTGCTCGTGGACAGTGTGGTGACGCGAACCCTAGCCCAGCCGGAGTCACAGAGGTCACTGTCCTGGCTTTGTTTTGTTTCCTACTATATCCCCAAAGAGTACTTGCATTACTTACTTGTCCTGTTGCTATGACAACACACTTGACAAATGCAACTTAAGGGAGGAAGGGTTTATCAGCTAGCAGATCCGGCCTGGTACAGCCATTATGACAGGGGTAGGCATGGCAGCAGGAGCAGGAGGCAACTGTTCACACTGCATCCAGTCCACATCAGAGCAATGGATGCTGGTGCTCGTCTTACCTTCTACTTTTTATTTAGTCCAGGACCCCACCCATAGGATGGTGCAACTCACATAGACAATAGATCTTTGAACCTTAATTAATATAATCTAAAAACTCCCTCCTAGATGTGCCCAGAGGTTTGTCTTCTAGGTTATTTTAGACCCTGTAAACCATCAAATATCAACTATCACAGTAGAACAAACAATATGTAGCTTGAAGTAGAGTAGCTGTCTAATAAACCACCTAACACACCCCTGTTAGCTCACTACACTGAAAGTACTGTCCATCAGATCACAGCCCCTCCAGCTGCTGCTCTCTCCTCAAACTCAAGCCATGCCCCTCTGCAACCTCTCTCTCTTCACATGGAAAGTTGTCACGTAGCATCTGATATAATCTTGCTGTAATCTTCCTCCCCTTCCCCCGGGACCTACAATCCCCAACCCCTCACTGCCTCATCAAAGGTGGTCTTGCTTATAGTTAGTCCTTATCATTGCTTACTTGACTTCTGACACACAGGCTAGGTCATAACACGGAGCCTTCCCCAACCCTGGAAACCTATGGAAGGCAGAAAGCCTACTCCTTCCTTCAGTCTGTTAGTTCCTGAGGGCTGTAACTGAGTACCACAAAGAAGAGAGCTTCAAACAACTGGAGAGGTATTGTCAAGTTCAAGGGATGGATAGTGGCACTCCAACAACTCTGTCCCACCAGATAGGGTTGGCTAGTTGTCTTCAATGTCTCTGGAAGACACTGTGCTCTGGCCCTGGGTATTTTCATACCTTCTTCCCCTGGCTTCTGTCTCCAGTCCAAACTCCCCTTTTATAAGGACACTGGGTCACTCCGAGTCATCTTCCCTAATGACCTTAATTTTTCATAATGGTCTTTATAAAGATCCTTTTTCCAAAGAGGGATATGCACATGCTTGCCTCCCTCCAAAGCTGTATTTATGAACTGCCAAGCGTGATGGGCCCAGGACATCACAATCTCTTCTAATCTAGCTTAGCTATAGTAGTTAAATACTTTGTCCTTTTTTTTTTTAAGATTTATTTTATTTATTTTATGTGTATGAGTACACTGTAACTGTACAGATGGTCATGAGCCATCATGTGTGTGGCTGCTCTCCAGTTCTGCTCCCTCTGGCCCCACTCGCTCTGTAAGTGCTTTGTCCTGTAGAATCTCTCGAAACATGAATTTGGCTGATTGCGTATTGAAAATCATACCCCACATGTTCCTCTGTTGCCAGACTCCTCTTCCTCAGTAGAACCACACCCCTCCTTGGATATAAATACACTATATGAGAAGAACATTTGTTGAACAGGGTCCAGTACTCCCCAAGTTACCAGACCAGGAGATACAGGGACACTGGAGAGGCCTGGGTCTCAGTGGCACATGCTGACACTGGAGCTCAAGGTCTCCCTGACACCAGCTGTTCTCCTTGGTGATCATGCGACCGCACAAAGGATATCTAGCTCACTCCCACCTACTCCACCAAAGGCTGAAATTCTCGTGAAAAGAACTTATCCTTATCAACTGATGACTTAGAAACACAGTGTGTTCGGGAAAGGCAGAATAAATGTTCTTTTTATTATTGATGTCGAGAAAAACAACGTGGTATCCTAGCAACCCCCAAAGGTAATTAAGAAGCTAATTTATTTTCTTTCTTCAGGTCATTTAGAAGCTTTATGTTTTTATATTTCAGGATGAATCCATTATAGTTGTCATGATCATGAAAAGTCAATTTTTCTCACTTTGAACCATCAGGAGCCCCTTAGGTTGACCCCAAGTTCTGTAGACATAAACACAGTTTTTTTTTACAATTATTTATTCTGTGTGGAGGGGTAGGAGAGCTCAGGCACTGAGGTGAGTGTGCTATGGTCAGAAGAACACTTACAGGAGTTGATTCTCACCTGCCATATGGACTCCAGGAATCAAACTCAGATCCCCTCATTGTCAGCAAGCCCCCTAACCTTGCAAAATACAAAATTGCTAAGTTTCCCAGCTTTCTAGCCCTGGGATACAGGAGCCCACCTCAGCCCCTTTGCTCCTTAGATTCTGTCATGGTTTGAGTATACCAGGGAGTGGCACTATTTGGAATAAGTGAGTCACTGTGTGTGTGGGCTTTAAGACCCTCATCCTAGCTTTTTGGAAGTCAGTATTCTGCTAGCAGCCTTCAGATGAAGATTTAGAACTCTCAGCTCCTCCTGCATCATGCCCGCCAGGACACTGCCATGTTCCCACCTTGATAATGGACTGAACCTCTGAATCTATAAGTCAGCCCCAATTAAATGTTGTTCTTATGAGAGTTGCCTTGGTCATGGTGACTGTTCACAGCAGTAAAACCCTAAGTAAGACAGGTTCCGAGTAGGTCAGATTCAGGGCCCCTTTCCCTTGTCATGGAAAATGACACTTAGGGGCCACAATGTAGGTATGAGTGGTGCTGGGAACCTGTGTACAAGCTTTGATTCCAGGCCTTTCCAGAGAATGACGCTAAGAAATGTATCATGTGTAGAGTTAGAAAATCAGGAGTGGATTTTTGCCACACCCACCAGCTTGTGTTCTTGTTCATCGCCATAGTAGAAATGTTCTCCATGTTCACAGTGCAGACCTGCGTGATTTCAGAAGCCATACAACGAAAAGAGCATGACTATAGCAGTCTATAGAAGCCATATAGATCCCACTGAGGTGATCTCTCAGCTTTCTCTGTGACACACAGTGATTCAATGAGCCTTGTGAATTTGCATTCGTGCAAATGTTCTGAGAGGCTCTTCAAAGTGGAGTTGTTGTTTTGAAAGTGTGAAGGTGATGGGTTGGATCTATTTTAAAAGCCCAGCACCAGGCCCGGCATAGTGATGCATACCTTAATTTCAGCACTTGGGAGACAGAAGCAGATGGATATGTAAGTGTGAAGTAAGCCTTGCAATCAGCCTGTTCTACACAGTAAGTTCCAGGACAGCCAGAGCTACACAGTAAGACACTGCCTCAATAAATACATGAGTGGATAAATAAATAAATCCCAAACCAGAATCTTTAAAAATTTTTAAATTACATTTACACATGTGTATGTGTGTGTGTGTGTGTTGTGTGTGTGTTCATGCATGTATCACTGCATGCTTACAAAGCCAAGAAGACAACTTCAGGTGCCAACCTTCATTTTCCAGCTTTTTTTTTAAGACTTATTTTATTTATTTTATGTATATGAGTACATTGTAGCTGTTGTCTTCAGACACACCGGAAGAGGACATTGGATCCCATTACAGAGGGTTGTGAGCCACCATATGGTTGCTGGGAATTGAACTCAGGACCTCTGGAAGAGCAGTTGGTGCTCTTAACTGCGGAGCCATCTCTCCTGCCCCCCATTTTCCAGCTTTTTGAGGCAGAGTCTTTTGTGCACTGCTGCCTCCTCCATGCTAGCGTACCTAGGAGCTTCCAGAAATTCTCCTATGTGGGGGGTTGGTCTGGTGCTGCTATGTATTCAAATGCTAAATAATGGCCCCCAAGATCTGGTTGCCCCCACGAGGAGATCTTCATGTACACCAAATGATGCTGTGTAAACTTTGCCCCCAAGTTATCCCTGATTGGTTAATAAAGATGTCTACAGCCTGGGTTGGGCAAAAGAGATGGGGCAGAGGTTTCTGGGCTTGGGGTTTCAGGCAGCGACCATAAGGAGAGAGGGAAGAAGTTGCCATGGAAGAGGTGAGAGTGTGGCCATGAAGACTGGCCTGTTGGAGTAGGAGCAGCCCAGGCAGAACCCAGCAAGTAAGAGAAGTAGACACAATAGCTTAGAGGGCTGATGTCTGCTCGGCTCTGGTGCTTTAAGACTTACTATAATCTAGAGGTTTTGTGTGTTTTATTTGGGAACTATATGGTCTAAGGGGGGGGGCAGGGGAAAGAAACAATAAAATTTACTACAGCATTTTTGGCACTAGTGTAAAAATATTGTCAATTAAACTTAACCCCTGTCTAGCTTCAAATGAATGTGCCTCAGACTATGATATTTATTTATTAGGCTCTGAACAACTACTGGAGGATCACCCCTAATCTAAATCTCTAAAGCCACTCTGGCTACTACCCCAAATGTGCTCCCCAAATACCTGCTGTTTGAAACTCTCTGGGCTATTTCTGCCCCAGCAGTCTGGGGAGGCATTTCACTCTGGCACATTCTGTTAGTCCATCATAAGTAATGGAGATCTCCTGTTCTTTCCGTCTTCTCCTGGAGGCTGGCTCTCTCTCTCTCTCTCTCTCTCTCTCTCTCTCTCTCTCTCTCCCCCCTTTCTCCTTTCTCCTTCTCCTATGATTCCTATCCATGACATTAGCATGGTAACACAAACTCCACTTCTCTCTATCCTTCCCTGCCTCCTACCCCAGTGATTGGCTGTTGCCAGTTTTATTTAACCAATAGTTTAAATTGGGGAGCACGGTTTACACAACAAAGGCCAGTATACTGAGGATCTGTTCTTCTTGGAGCAACCAGATCTTGGGGTGCAGAATTTAGCATTTGAATACAAGCTGCACCAGACCAACCCCCTACACTCCTATCTTACAGCTCCCTGTAAGAGCACTGGGATTACAGGGGTGCATTACCACATCCAGCATATGTGGGTCCTGGGGATTTGACCTCAAGTCCCCATACTTGCATGCACACACGTCCATGAAGCCAACTTCTCAGCCTTGCTATCTTACTTTTTACTTAATGCCTCAATAAAACACAAACTTTGTTCAAGGTGGTGTATACCTTCATGTAGTCCCAATAAAATATACTGATATCCGTACCAGCTAAGGACAGCTTTCTAGAATTACGATTGAGAATGATACCATTATGAAAAAATAGATACCAGAGACATGAGAGCGGGTTGTTAGCCTGTCTTCTCTTGCTTAAGGGCAAACACAGGCTTGATAAGTTTCTAAATTGGTCAGACACAAGAAATGTAAGTATGGTTCTTGGTAAGTTTGGAGAAAGAGAAGAGCTAAATTAAAGACACTGCTTTCAAATTGGCCAAAGAAAATTCTATCCATCCCATGAAAAGGGAAACAGAAAACATCCTGTTTAGTGTGGTGGCAGAGAAGGGCACAGTGAGAACCTCTGAAATGCCACTTGTCAGAAAAAAAAAACAAGACATCTCCCAGAATTCTGCAGATTCCAATAACCCAACAACCCAACACCCAAGGAGACCTGTAACCCCAGAACTTGGGTAGGGAGATCACAAGTTTGAAGTCAGTCTGGGCCTATGTAATGAGACCCCATATCAAAAGAAAGGGACAGAGAAAGGAAGGGAAGGAAGGAGGAAGGGAGGGAGGAGGGAACTAACTGAATGAGAAGATCCAGCATACCTGTGCTCTCTGGTGCCTGCACTTACTCTCTTCCCATCCCCTCCCCCAGCTCCACAGAAGCCTTGAAAATCAGTAGCCCCGGAATCACAAAAACAGCCCCCCCAACCCTGCAAGCAATCACAGTGCAAAACAGCGGCCTGCAATCACAGAGCAAGCAGGCAGCCCTGCAATCAGAGTGCAAAGCAGCAGCTCTGTAAGCAATTATAATGTAAACCAACACCTCAAGAGGGACTGTAAGGGACCAGGCTGGTTTCTCTGAGTGTCACCATCCTTTGACCTGTCTAGTTGATTTTTATTTCACCTGGCTCCTTTCCCCTGCAGGAATTGGTCAAGAACAGTTACATGTAATTGTTCAACATCACAACTGCTTGAAGCAGAGATTATAGCAGAAAATCAAGAATCTCACACACACACACACACACACACACACACACACACACACACACACAGACACCCACAAAGTTGAAAAGAAAAGCTAATGAATAAAATGCTCACAGAGCTTTGAGGGGCTCTGACACTTTTCCAGGAATCTAGACAACCTCATCCTGATACGAAGTGCAGGTGACCAGGGAAGATCTAAAAGAACAGTAAGTGCGCAGCTCTGAATGACCTGGCTCTGAGCCAGGGGAACGGGGAAGTTCACCAAACCAAGCCTTAAAGGTGAAGCCTCAGCCTGACTCACACAGAGCCCCTGGGAATTAGCATTTAAGGAACTCTGTCCAATCATTAACAGCCACTAGGCTACCTATGCAGACCTTTGTGGCCACAAGATACTTTACAGGATCAATTCAAGAAAGTTACTAATCAAACAAGCAGAAGTTGCAAACTGAAGGAAACTATCAAAGACAGCAACAAAGACTCTGATTCCCAGAGTTGGGATGTTATATTGTTTTTAACGTCCAGTTTTCAACAGCAACAAATCATGGAGCATACAAAGAGACAAAGGAAACATGGTCTGCAAGCAGAAAAGAAACTGCCCACAAGGTAGTTCTGATTTATAAATTAGTTTTAAAAAGACAAAATCATATTATTACTATTGTTGTTGTTGTTGCTGCTGCTGCTGCTGCTGCTGTTGTTGTTGTTGTTATTATTATTATTATTATTGATAGAATATTTCTATGTAGCCCAGGTGTCTTAGTTCGAGTTACTACTGCTATGATGAAACATCATAACTACAAGTAATTTGGGGAAGAATTCATCCCCAGTTCTATCACTAAAGGCAGTGAGAAGGAACTCACACAAGGCAGGAACCTGGAGGCAGGAGCTGATAAATGCCATGGAAGGGTGCTGCTTACTGGCTTGCTCCCCATAGTTTCCTCAGCCTGATTTCTTATAAAACCTAGGACCACCAGCCCAGGGATGACACCACCAATTGTCTGGCCTCTCAGATCAATCACTGATTAAGAAAAGCTCTATAGACTTGCCTGCAGCCCAACCATATGGAGGTATTTTCTTAACTGAGGTTCCCTCCTCTCAGATGACTCTAGCTTGTGTCAAGTTGACATAAAACTAGTGAGCACACCATGTTAGCCTGGAACTCTTGACCCTCATGTTTCTGCCTTGAAGGTCCTGGGATGTCAGGTGGTACTTTGCCTGGCTTAAAGTCAGTGATTTTAGAAAGCCCTTATCCAGAAATAGTGACCTGGTTACATAGTCCCAGTTATTTGAGAGATTGAGGTAGGAAGTTTATCTGAACTTATTCAAAACCAGACAGTGAAGGGACAACTTGGTGAAACCTAAACTCCATATAAATAATTAGATACTATGTCCCAGTGTAGGGGAATGCCAGGGCCAGTAAGCAGGAGAGGTTGGGGTGGCGAGCAGGGGGCAGGGAGGGAACAGGGGTTTGTTCTTGTTGTTGTTTTTTGTATTGGCTTTTTTTTGGAGGGGAAACTGGGAAAGGAGATATCGTATGACATGTGAATAAAGAAAATATCTAATAAAATAAGAAAAAACAATTAGATAAATAAACACATGGGAATGGTGTCACAACAAATAAAGAAAAACAAAAGCTCATTTTAGATGCAAATACAAAAATATGCTAAATATGAAATAGTAGAAAAATATATAGCATATGAATAGCAACCAAACAAGAGCTGGGGTACCTTGTTAATACCAAACAATACGGATCTTAAGTCACAATCTGTTACAAACAAAGAAGGATGTCAAATTTTAATAAGAAGATCAATTCACCATAGAGTCATAGCAATTATAAACATATATTTACCAAGTATCTGAACTCCAAAGAATGGAGCAAATGTCAGCAAAATAAGAGAGGGAAAACTCTACAATAGCTCTACAGTTACAGCAGGAATCTTTACAGACTTCTTCCAGATAGAACAACTAGAAGAATCTAGTTGTTCTATCTGGAAGAAGAACATGAGCCCTTGAACCATGCCCTGGACCAATGATTCCCAGGAGAAAAAACAGAATGCCATCCCCACCAAGAAACCAATATACATTTTTCTCAACTGTACATGGAAAATTCTCCAAGATACATAATACGTTTAAGGATATTAAAGTCATAAGAAAAGAATCTGTTGGTGGTTGGAGATATCGCTCAGTGGTTAAGAGCATGTACTGCTCTTCCATAGGACATGAGTTCAATTCCCAATACCTACATCAGGCAGCTTGCAAATGCCTGTAACTCAGCTCCAAGGGGATCTGACACTCTTGGCCTATAGGAGCACCTGTATATACACATACATAATTTTTTTTTAAGAAAAACTGTCTTTTTATCATAATAAAACAGGCAAAAATAACAGAAAGAAAACTAGAAAATTCACAAATATGCGAGATTAAACAGTAAACTCCTAATGAATACATCAAAGAAGAAATCACAGGTGAAGAAGTTAAGAACCCTTGAAACAAATGAAAACAAAACACCATCCCCAGAAGGGCTCTGGACTATGTGAGTGGGGAAATCGAGCTGAGCACAAACAAGCAAATAAATAAGCATGTGGACATTCATTTTGCCTCTGCTCTCGACTGTGGATATGGTGTGGCCAGCTGTTTGGAGTTCCTGCCTTGACTGCCCCATAATGGTGAGATGTAATCTGGTATTATAAGTTGAAATAAATGCTTTCTCCCCCACGCTGCTTCTCATCAGGGTATTTTATCAATGGAAATGAAACAAGTACTGAGTATCAAAGCAACTGGGATGCAGCTAAAGCTGCACTAAAAACACATGTTTTGGGACAAAAAGGTCTTGAATTGGTCTCTTAACTGTCTACCTTAAATAGACTACCTTAAGTCTAGAAAAAGAGGAGTAAGCTAAGTTCAAGTAGAGAACAAAAAGATGAAAGCAAGCATGAGAGATATAGAGACTAGGATAGTAGGGATGTGGTGGCAAAGCAGCTGGAGAGATACTCAGTGGTTTGGAGTGCTTTCAGAAGACCTGAGTTCAGTTCCCAGCACTCACAGCAGGCAGATCACCATGGCCTACAACTCCTGCTCAAGGGAATCCACCATGAGCACCTTCACACACATGCCTATGAACACACACAGAGATGCATACATAAAAACAAATACCTTTTTAAAAGACAGTGGTAATGGGAGGGAGAAACTAAGAAGGGGTCAACCCCACACAAAGAATTACAGGCAACAAAGGAATGCTGCAAGCAGGAGAAAGTCCTTCCAGGGAAGAGCACACTATTGGTTATCCAACATCAAATGGTCAGCCCTGAAAACATACATACAAGTAACATTATACACTGAGCAGGTTATACTTACATATTTAGGAATAATATGGAATAATATGCAAAATACATATAAATAAATTATATATACAGATAGATACATATATAAATGTCAAGAAAATAGTCAAGAAATTGAAATAAAAATAGCCCATATCAGAAAGAATATCTCTTCTTGCAAATGACACATTCTTACATAGACTATCATGAAGATCACATGAATATGCAGACACACAAGCATGGCTGACCAGTAAGTTTAGCAAAGTTTCAGTAAATAAAAGTCAACATACATTCTCTTCACTAATAATAAACATCCCAGAAATGAAAGTAAGAAAACAGTTCCATTTGCTATAACATCCAGAATAAAAAAATTTTAAATAAAATACTTAGGAATAATTTTAGCAGAGGTAAAACTTTGGATACAGAAAACTATATAATTGCTGAAGTAAACTAAAGACTAGATAGATAGATAGATAGATAGATAGATAGATAGATAGATAGATAGATAGATAGACAAGCTGTTTACAGATTAGAAGATTAATAATGTTATCATGGTTCTTTAATTGCTTTTCCTGTTGCTGTAATTAAAATACCCTGGCAGGGAAAGGAGATGGGGCTCCTTTTGGATCATGGGAGCATCTGCCATCAAGAAGCAGAGAGTGACAAGTGTGCTTGTGCTCAGCTCACTTGCTCCTTTTTATATAGTGCAGATCCAAGCCTAGGGATTGGTGCTACCCTCTCTGGGCTGGATTCCCATCTTGATTATCTAGCTAAGATAATCCCTCACAGGCATGTCCAGAGGGCTTCTCTAGCAGGTGGTTCTAGACTCTAGAATATAGAGCAGCAGTTCTCAACCTGTGGATTGAGACTCCTTTGAGAGGATCAACTGACCCTTTCACAGGGGCCACCTAAGACCATCAGAAAACACAGATGTTTACTTTATGATTCATAATGGTAGCAAAATTACAGTTATGAAATACCAATGAAAATAATGTTATGGTTGGGGGGGTCACCACAACATGAGGAACTGTATTAAAGCCTCTCAGTGCTCGGAAAGCAAATCACTGGCCTACGGCCTTCAGGCTGATGGCTGAGATTAACCATCTGAGATGGCAATATTATAATTTAGATCTGCAGTGATCCCCTAAAGCCTCTGGGGCCCATCATATTGCTATTGGGGTGTTGTAGAAACTTACAAGGGTAGACTCAATGGGAAGTTTCGAGTCATGAGGGGAATGTCCTCAGAGAGACTGTAGGATTCCGGCTGTTTCCTATTCCTTTTGCTTTTTACTTCCTGGCCGTAAGAACGAACTGTTTGTTCCACCATGACCTCCCTGACACAATGTGCTTTCTCCACACAAGTCCAAAACTGATCATGGATTGAAACCTCCAAAACTCAGAGACCTTTTGTCTTTTTAAGTTGATTTCTCAAAGTATTTTGTTACAGTGATAGAATGCCAACTAGCACAGGGAACATGTAGTAAAGTCAAATAAGATAGAGGAACTCCATTGAGCATCTTCGGGGGTTGAAGTGTGATCTAAATGAAGTAGAATGGACTCAATTCTGCAGTCTTTACTGAGGGTCATGTTGGCCTGAGAGAAGGGCCTTTAGATGGAAAACCAACAACTCCAAGCCAGCTAAGAAATGCAGATGTCATTGTACTGGCTGGTTTTGTGTGTCAACTTGACACAGGCTGGAGTTATCACAGAGAAGGGAGCTTCAGTTGGGGAAGTGCCTCCATGAGATCCAGCTGTGGGGCATTTTCTCAATTAGTGATCAAGGGGGTAGGGCCCCTTGTGGGTTGTGCCATCCCTGGGCTGGAAGTCTTGGGTTCTATAAGAGAGCAGGCTGAGAAAGCCAGGGGAAGCAAGCCAGTAAAGAACATCTCTCCATGGCCTCTGCATCAGCTCCTGCTTCCTGACCTGCTTGAGTTCCAGTCCTAACTTCCTCTGGCAATCAACAGCAAGATGGAAGTAAGCTGAATAAACCCTTTCCTCCCCAACTTGCTTCTTGGTCATGATGTTTGTACAGGAATAGAAACCCTGACTAAGACAGTCATTCTAGATGCTCCGGAGAAATCCTATAAGTGTTAAATGATTTACAAAGGAATAGATTAAAAGGTAGAGGATGGGACAGTGTAGTCTTCAGGTCTTATTCCATCTTATTCCACATTGGTGGGGGGGAGGCATGTGACCAAGGATGTCCTTAACCCAGGTACACAAGTTTAAATGCATGGGAACAGGGTCTTGTAGGGCACAGTAACTCTTTCCCTTGTCTCTTCCCTAAGATTCCTGTATAGAGTGGCTCACCAGAAAAGATTCAGTTAAAAGTGCTGAGTGGACTGGGGTGTGGTTCAATTGGTAGAGTGCTTGCCTAGCATGCAGGAGGCCCTGGGTTCTATCCCAGCACCACATAAACTTGCATAGTGTTGCATGCCTCTCCTTCCAGTACTCATCTGAAGGTCAGGAAGTCAGGAGCTCAAAGTCACTCTTGGTCACATAGAGAGTTCAATGCTGGGCTGAGCTACATGAGACCCTGTCAGTAAAACTGAAAATCTAGAGACAGCTCTGGCACAGCTTGAGTTGTCACCACCAAGGACTTCATGTTGCTAGCCATACAACTCTTCTCTCTTCTCTCTCTCTCTCTCTCTCTCTCTCTCTCTCTCTCTCTCTCTCTCTCTCTCTCTCTCTCTCTCTCTCTCCTTCCCTCTCTCCCCCCTCCCTCCTTTTCTCCTCCCCTCCTTCCTTTCCTCCTCTTCCTCCTCTTCTTCTTCTGTTTGATTTTGTTTTTGATTTTGAGACAAGCTCTACATAGCTTTGGCTGTCCTGGAACTCACTATGCAAACCAGGCTGGGCTTGAACTCACTGAAATCCACCTGCTTCTGACTGCTAAGTGCTGGGACTAAAGGTGTGTGCCACTATGCCTGTCCTTCTCTCTAATTCTCCTAGCCACTCAGATATTTCCTGTGAACTGCTCACCTCTGTCTTGTGCTAAATATTCACCTGACTGATAATCAGTAGCTCTGGGATACGGAAGAGACGGTTCCTCCTCTCTCAGAGAAACAACATAACAAGACCTTGCTAATGGCTGAGCCTTTCCAATGCTGGAGCCTTTGACAGCCCTCTCACAGTTCTGCTGAGCTCTCTGTGCAGATGTCTGGTGTGTGCCCAAGCAGAGCGCTGGCTGTGAGGTCAGGCTTGGGCTGGAATTGCCTGTCAGCTTTGTGTGTGTGTGGGGGGGGGGGGGGCTGTCCTGGAACTCACTCTGTAGAGCAGGCTGGCCTCAAACTCACTGAGATCCACCTGACTCTGCTTCCCAAGTGCTGGGATAAAAGGTGAATTCCACTACCACACCCAACACTCATGTCAGCTATTGATCAGAAAGACAAACTTAGTTTCTTTGTAGAAGATGGAGATTCAAAAGGCCCCACCTCACAGGGAAATACATGTCATCCTATGATGTAGTCTACTGGAAGAATTCAGACAACAGTGGCTTTCCTATCTACCCTCTGTCCTTCCTGTAGGGAAGTACATGGGCCAAACGTTTCCACACTGGAGACTTCACTTCCCTTTTCAAGAATTTAAGGATGGGCTGGCAAGATGTCTAGGTGGGTAGAGATGCTTGCTGCCAAGCTCAGCAACCTGACTAGCACCAGAACCCACATAGCTCATGAAGAGAACTGACTCCCACAATTACCCTTAGATTTCCATACATAGTGTGGCATGTGCCCCGCCCCAAAGAAATAATAAATGTTTTAAGAAAAAAAAAGAGGGGGGGAACTAGTCTAAGAACTGAATGATACATGGAAACTAAAATTTTAAATTAAAGAGAATTTAAAACTGAGCCCAGGTGCTAGAAAGAAAACCTCAGACAAACCTAAACTGTTAGCAGCTGTTAATTAGCAACTTGGCCTGTGTGTTTATTGTGTTTACGTTTAATTTTCGGTAAAGGTTTGTAAAGAGAAACACAATGTATTCATGACATCACCTTCCAAGAATCACTGTTCCGCTAGACTGAGATGAAAATGATAACTGTTTGTTTTTATAACTCTAGTTCTTCTGTTATCTTCTTTGTCCTGCGCCTATAGAGCCTTGACCCCTCCTACTCTCACATCATTGGCCAATTCTGATAGGAGACAAGATTGCTAGCTGGTAAATCTACCCAGAGAAGAAAGAGAACACTAGGCTCTCTTCTTCCTCCTCCCCATTCCCTCCTTCTTCCTCTTCCTCTTCCCCCTCCTCCTTTTCTTCACCTTCATTTTCTTTTCTTCCTTTTTTCCTTCTTTCCTTCTTCCTTTCTTCTTTTCTTTCTTTCTTTCTTCCTTTCTTTTGTTTTTTTAAGATAGGGTCTCATATAGCCCAGGTTGGCCTCAAACTCATTGTATGACTTTGAAACTTTGACCCTCCTCCTTCACTGCTGAATTGGGGTTATAGTTATGAGCCACTATACCTGGTTTTACATAATGTTGAGGATCAAACCCAGGGCTCCTACCTGCTAGGCAACTCTACCAAGTGAGTCACACCCCTAGGCCCTACCATGTCATCCTAACTCTTCTAAGTTAAGGTTTCTGTCCTTGTTGTGACTTTAGACCAAAGCTGGGGCCTTGAACATTTACACAAGAGCTCTACCATCAAGTTGCACCCCAGTCCACTAAACACCTTGACCAACTGACCCAGCTTGTTACAAAGATATTTTAGGATGATGATGTTTAGCCCTGATTTTGAGGCTATATAAATTAATAAATTTTGATGAAACTATTTTTTAACAAACAAACAAAAACCAATATCTAATGACATCTAGGATAAAGTGAGTACTTTTATGCATAGCTTACTTCAATTAGAATAAATTGTTTGAAAAGCATCGTAGCAAATACGCATGAAGCTTATAAATGTGTCTGCTCTTTAAGGTGGGAATTCTCTTCCTGGAAATACTTTGAGAGAAGTAGGAGAGGGAACCCCAAAGCAGATCCACTCATAAAGGAGCTTAGCACAGAGTTATTTTACAGTAGTTAGAATGTGGGTTAATAACATGAGCTGTCACAGAAACGATGAAGCTCAAGAGTGGTTGGTCATGGAATAGGGCCAAGGCATGCATGCAATCTTATCAAAATAGGAAAAACTTCAAAATGCACAGAAAGTCCTGAAGGAAACTTTGGCAAATTTTGGCAGTGACAGACTCTTCCTCGTAAGATCCTGAATGTGGCTCTTCTTTCTTTCCAAAATTCATGCTGTTTCCAAGTTTTTCATCAAGATTGTGCTGTTCGGTTTTCTATGGAAGAAACTATTAATAAAAATAATAGCCATTTAAAAAAAAACATTGTGTGTGTGTGTGTATGTGTGTGTACATGTCCGCATACTCACTTGAATGTGCATGTGTGTGCTCCTGTGTGGTGACAGGCTCATGACCAGGTGCCTCTGAGGAGGTCAGGGGACAATTTGCAGGAGTCAGTTCTCTCCTTCCACCATGTGTGACCTGAGGATCAAACTCTTGTCAGGCTTGGTTTGGAGGGCCTTTTACCCACTAAGCCATCATCTCCTGGGCCTAATGACCATATTTTATAGAAGGAAGTAAACATAGTAAGGCCACATGGGATGCTGGGTTTGGGAGGGCACCCTGAATGGAATGCATAGGAACAAACGCACAGTCCTAATCCCAGAAGAAAGATGGGGCTGGCTGGGAAGGAGCTATGGCAGTCTCTGTTCTCTTTGAAAGGGTGCTGGATCTCCATAGGGCCTGGAAACAACCAGAGTGCAGGAGTTCCCTTCCCAGGGACAGTGTCTGCATTGTTAACTCACCTCTAGTGTCACTGGAACTCTCCATATGCAGGGAAATGAAGCACACTCATTCATCAGTGAGACTTCAAGCCTACACACATGGTTGTGACAAGAACTTTTCACAAAAGGAAATACTGCCTCTCCTCCCGCCCCCAATCCTCCTCTCTCCTATTCACACAGAGAATACCTTTTAGAAATAGAATTGATTGGGATGAAAGAAAACAGGAGAAGGCTATCCTTTGCTATAAGCAAAGCCCCCCTCCCCCAGCTGTCTGAGGAGTTCTAAGCAGGGCAACCTCTTCATGTGTTCGAGACAGAGAATGCTCTCAACACCCCCCCCCCCCACGCAGCCCTTCTCCTGTGATGTGGTATGTTTGCTTTGCAGGTTTCAGGCATATTTGCTGACGTCAGCTACCCATCAAAGTTTAAAATAATAATAGTCAAAAGGAAAACAGCTCCTTTTTGCCAGGCAGTCGTGCTCTGCCAACTTCTATGTTCCTTCTGAGTTAATAAACGGCCAAGAACCACCTCCCCTACAACCCTAGGGGAAGGGAAAAAAAAAAGCACGATAATTTAAAAAAACACCAGGTCAGCCCATCGCCAGCACAAACCATTCAGACAGGTGGCATTTGTCACACTCTAATGAGGATTCCACCTCTGCCTCAAAAAGGAGGCTGTCATTAAGCTTTGTGTTTACTGAGTCACATGATTGTCTGGGGTTGGGGAGGTTCTTTTGGTGGAGTTTTTTTGGTCCCTTCCTCTTTTGAATGATGCCACAGGACCAAGTGTGTGGATGTTTTCTGCACCAGATGAAACTAAGCAACAACCACATAATGATACCAAATAAAGTCTTTCAAAAAGTATCAATTAAGAAAACTGCCTTTTCCTTTTGATTTTACTTGAACATCTGAAAACAGTCACGTGTGTTATAATCCAAAGTTAGCATCAGTGTGGGGACAGTGTGTGAACAGGGGACATTCCAATAGTGAATTAGGGAGCTCAGGAGGACATGCTCCCGCTGGGGACACTCAGACAGGTGATCAGAAGAAATAGTTACAAATCCCAAGCTTCTGAACTTATCTTTGCATGTCAATGTGGGAATGGCAGCCAGCCCCCCACTAGTTCAGTTGATACCAGCCTTCTGTACCTCCGTGGCAACACACACACGCCCACACACACACCATTGTTAATACTTCCTCTGGACAGATTAGATCCACATTCCTCAGAAAGTACTGGGCTCCACAGGGAAATGGACTAGCAGGCTCCTTCCACTGGCCCAACAGCTAACTACAACTGATAAGTTTAAATTGAACTACATGGAACAATTACACGGAGTACCCCCCAGCACTATCACCAGCTACAGGGGACAATGCCACCTTTAGATCCCCCCTACCACATGCAGAGGGATGTGGCCAGGCAGGAGCAACTTGAATTCTGAACTCAGTCTCATGTGCTTTCACCATGGCTCGGTGCTATGGTTAATCTATTTGTTGACCCACCGTGGCCTATCAGATTGCCTCATTTTTTTTTCCTCTTTGGGACCTTAGCTAGTAAACCCTGCTGTTTGCACCTGAAGTTAATTGGCACTCGCACTTTACTTGAACCAGAACCTTATCTCCAACCAAAGATACTGAAGTTGGACTTGGGTCTGGGTAAAATTCATGAAGATCATAGCTGGTTTTAATCATGGAGCTGAATTTAGCAGCTAAACACTATGCAAAAATCCTTGCTTCCAAGTTGTAGCTGACACCAGAACATTCTTTTAAAACAGCAAAGTAGGCTGCACCTCATTCTGCAACTTCCCCTTTTAAACTGTAACTGAGCTACTGAACAGCACTCTGCCTTTGCAGAAAAACACCCCAAAAAGCCAGATTACATTGTTACCCTGGATTATGCATGCCAGGATTTTATAACTCAAAGTGCTCTGCTTTGGGTGAAGGTGGGGAGCTTTTAATACCTTTAGTAGGGAGAAGCGCAGCCTTAGATCCCAGTGCAGTTTGGCCTTTGACAGAAATAAAAGGCAAATGATTTAGCAGATAGGTAATTCCCAAACCTGAAGAAACGTAAACAGCCAGGATTTTGATGCCTATGGGTTTTATCAAAGATGTTAAGCAAGGCAGAGACCAACACTAGTGCGTCCTCTTTGGCTAGTTTGAACACGTTTCCAGTCACAATTAACATTCAAGGAATTTCCTTCCCATCCAAGTGTTTTCTTTTAGCAGCACTTTATGCTACAGACCACAGTTCTAGCTGTCATCAGTCCTTCCCATGCACAGGAGTGGTAAAAACGTCGCGTACTGTTTTCCTTTCCTCTTGTTTTGAAAATGGGCTTGGACCTCGTCACTTACCTAATATGTTTTTAAAAACAGGGAGGGGTTCTCACCTCCTGACTCCTCTTCCCTCTAAAGCTTAGAAAGTTTAAGGCTTCCTTGTCCAGGACCCTCCTTCACACTCACTCTCCAGACCCATCCGTGGGAACTCTGAGCTCGCTCTCACGACCTCACTTCACGTCCCTGAGCAGGCCAAGCAAGTGCATGCTGCAAGCGTCTAAGTTTGCTCTCTACAACTTCTACACAAGGGATTCGCACACAGGGGGTACCGAGTCTGAGTCTTGGCTATGCATGGAGCTCAGCCCAGTATCTGAGTCCTCATCGTTGCCGGGACAACTCTTAGCCAGTCCCCGGGCCTGGTCTACCCACATTTCTGCACAGGTCTGAGGCTGAGGATCTCGAGAGGGTCCGCCGGAACCCAGAGCCCCATCATGCACCACCGTCTGCTCAAAAGTGCGCAAACTCTGGAGAAGGCCCTGAAGCTCGCGTTCCTTAATGTCCCTCTGCTGCTGGCTGTAATCCAAGTCCGCCTTGACGGCCTCCAGGTCCGTGCTGAGCCTCAGCCCGATGTAAAGGCTGGTGCTGAGCTGCGTCCTGACCCGCTCCTGCTCCAGCAGCAGCTCGCCATCCGGACCGCCATCGGGCTCTGGAGGCTCCTCTCGAGCCGCCAGCTCCTCATTGCGCCGCTGCATCCAGCGCTGGTTCAGTTCCTCCTGGATCTCGGCGGACAGGCGCTCCAGCAACTCCTCCTGCTGGGCGCGCTCCTCCTGCAGCCGCACCAAGTCGTCACAGCGCCGGGCCAGCTCCTCCAGCGCTGCCGCCTGCGCCTCGCCGTCCAGGGGTGCCGCCGGCTCTGTCCCCTTCTCCTCCAATGTCGCATCTTCCGGCTCCTCTTCAGGAGTTGGTCCCTCCAGGTCGATACCGGCCCCCACTAGATAGGTATCCTGCACGTAGTTGACTCCGTGCCTCCGCATGCGATCTAGGTGCACCTTGGCCTCGTAGCGGTCTATCTCGCGGTCCAGCTCCCGGAGCCGCTGCACCTGCTGGCGAATCGTGTGGTCCTGCGACAGCACCAGATGCACCAGCGTCTCCATGCGCTCTACCGACGCGCTCTCGTGGGTCCGAGCAGACGACGAGCAGGACGAGGCGGTGGACGACGACGTGGACGAACAAGGCGACGACGGCTGCTGCTGGCGCCTCCGGTTGAGCTTGGCCAGCTTGCGGAAGGCCTTGCGTACCACCCGCCGCTGCTTCTCCTGGGTCAAGGCCAGGCTGGGCCGTGCTGGGGCTCCCCGGGCCAAGCAGGGGCGCTCGCGGCTGAGCACTACCCGCGCCTCGGCGCTGCGCGGCCCGGCGTTGGGCAGCGACGCCTCGCTGCGCACCAGCACGAAGCGTACATTCTCCTGCTCGTCGCCCCAAGCAGTCCAGAGGCGCAAGATCCGCGTCTTGTTGGGCAGGATGCGCTCAAAGCCGCGCCACTTCTCCACGATGCAATAGCACTGCGGGGGCCCACAGAGCATGCCCGGGGGCATCACGTCGTCGTCATCCTCGTCGTTTTCGTCCGGGGGCTCCGGTAGCTCCAACTGGCCAGAAGGGTCCTCAGTCAACCCCCGTCGCTGGCCCCGCCGCTGCCTGCAGCGCCGCCGGCAGCCGTCCTCCAAAAGCACCCGTACCACGTCCGAGCAGGTGGTGCGGCGGGAGAGGCCGGACACCAGCTTCTCCTCCTGGCAGATCCACACCGATATCTTCTTCTCCGAAGGATCCATGGCGCAACCGGGACGTGGGAAGCAAGTCCGGCTAGGTGCTATTAGGGCGGCACGGCCACCGCGGGCAACCTGGCAGCTCCCGAACTGAAGTAGAATCCGTGGCCGAGTCTCCGGCCTCACTAGCCTTTCTCCGGGACTGTGTACTGAAATCCGGCAGCGGCTGCTGTCGGCTCGGACGGCGGAGTCTCCCAAAGCAGCGCGCTGGGGATCGGGCTCCAGCGGCTCTGGCTCTGCCCGCGGTGCCCGAGGCCTCCGGGTTTTGCTCCTCCCCACCTGACTCCACCTCTTCCCGCCCCCAGCGCCCTGAGCCGCAGCGGAGAGCACCGCAGGCGCGGCGCCCAGACTCGCCCCTCCCAGCCCTGCCGCCGGGTCTGCCCCTGGCTCAGGTTACTGGCGTCCTGTTCCGAGTTTTCTCCCTCTGAGCAAAGATGGACTCCGGGACTTCTCTGCTACAAGGCCTGGAGCCCGCACCTCACTAGGCATCATCTCTGCAGCTCCCTAGACTCAACTATACCTTGCGTCTAGACTTGGTTGGAAACACCTTAACCGGACTTCTTCCTTTTCCAGCGTCCCTAAGATGTGCGTGGTCTTGTGCCCTCTGAATCATGTACTTTGCACAGGCGGGGAAACTGAGGCACCCAACAGTTTCTAGTAGAGATGTTGTGATCCACTACCTGATCAGCTCACATTTGTAAGCGCTGCCTCTAAACCTTCCAGTCTTCCTCAACCATGGTGGGGTCCATGATCAGTTATGCAATGGTCTAAGAGTGGTACCCAATTCCCCATAGGTCAGATCTGTTGGTCCTCACCTTGCCCCTCCTCTTCCCACAGCCTTCTTGACGGAAAAGTCGGGGCCAAACCTAAATTAATCACCAGTCCTGATTCCAAAGGAGAAATCGAGGCCATTACTATGACTGTTTCTGCCGTTCCCCGGAATTTAAATGTGGTCTGGAAACGATGAGAATCAAGTATCAGAACAGAAGAAATTCAATGCCACTCAGATCGAAGTTTAAAACCCTCTCAGTGAAAGGCTTGCCCTGAGCTTGTCCTGGGAAGCCCAGATCTGACAGCTCACTCCCCTGCCTCAAGACCTTGCATGTCTCCTTATTTCTTGTAAAGTGCTTTAGTCAATTGAACGATTCCTTCCTGGAACTGAGTTCCCACTGTGCTCTAAGTCCAATGCAAGTGATGTGATGATAAGCAAGCCTCCTGGCCTGCCAGCAGCCCACCATAGCTCAAGAGGCATTTCCAATACCAGGCCTTATGTTTCTGACCAGGGAAGTCATCTTGTAGTAAGAGGACATGCCTGGACACTGCACTGCAGCCTGGACCCCATCTGGGAGAGTCTGCAAAGGATTCCCATCAAGGGAACCATCTGAGGCAAGACAAAAAAAAAAAAAAAAAAAAAAAAAAAAAAGAACCATTTGGAACTGCCAAAGGACTAAGAGATGGGGTGGGTACATTGCAGGCAGAAGGAATCAGGATGGGCAAACTCAAAAGAAGCAAGAGAGCATGGCAGTCACTGGGCCACACAGAGTTATGTGAAGAAGAATCTGCCAAGGATAAACTAAAAGGACCAGGTCATGAAGGGTCCTTAATTCCATGCGTATGCTTTCAAATGTATCCGAAGCATAGTCAGAGTCTGGAGGTTCACACTGGATGCTTTTACTTACCGTGACCTTAGAAAAATATGTAATACCTCTGAATCTTATCTGTAAAGTGGTGATAATTAAGAAGTAACTGCTATAAGGATTAAATGTCAGGTCCTGGTAAGTGTATAGCAGAAGTTTTTATTGAAAGGTTAGAAAGCTGGGAGGTATGAGTTTTTCATTGCTATAAAATGGATTGCCCTGAAGTTAGTAGCTGAAAGCGACACCCACACATGATTGCACTCTTCTGAGGTCTCGGGTTGTGCTTGTCTTGACTGCACAGAGTGTCCCAGGCTAAAAGTAGGGTGTTCCTGCCGGTAGAGTTTGGGATGGAGAGGGACACCACTTCAGACTCATTCAGATATGTTTCCAGAAACCACTTCCCTTACGTTGTGGCACCGAAGTCCCTATCTTCTTGGTGGCCTTTATCAGAACCTCTCTCAGCCTCTTATGGATTCTTCCCATGGATAAGTGTCTGCCCCCATTTAAGGCAGTAATGGAAGGTCAGAACCACCCAGTCCTCTTGGCATCTAATCATCCTGGCATCATCCTTTGCTAACAGTGAGAGAAAAATCTGCTTGTAAAAGGCTGGCTTCATCAGGCAGACTCACCTGGAGAAACTATATTAAGGTCGACTGATTAGTCACTGCACTGGCTAGATTTGTGTCAACTTGACACAGGATAAAGTCATCAGAGAGGAAGGAGTCTCAATTGAGAAAATGTCTCCATGAGATTGGATTGTAGGAGGCTTATAGGGCATTTTCTTAATTTTTGATTGATGGGGGAGGGCCTGGCCCATTGTGGATGGGGCCATTCCGGGGCAGGTGGTCCTGGGTTCTATAAGAAAGCTGGCTGAGCAGACAGACCCTACAGAGTAGGCAAGCAGCACTCTTCCATGGCTTCTGCATCAGCTCCCCACTCCATATTCCTGCCTGGCTTGAGTTCCTGCTCTCAGTGTTTCTGATGCTGAGTTTAACATGGAACTGTGAGTGAAATGAACCCTTTTCTTCCCAAGTTGCTTTTGTCATGGTTTTTCATCACAGCAAAAGAAACCTTAAAACAGTCACCGTAACTATATCTGCACGATCACCTTAATTGTGTGACGTCACAGTCACCAGGGCAATGAGTGGAGTGGAGGAAGTAGAGAACCATGAGGCCAGCTTGAGACACTTCCTACTGTGGGGCTTAATCCTGTGGCCAGACCTTCACGTTTGCACCCTCATACTGTATGGGGACCACAGGGCCAGGAGCAGTGGAGGGACAGGCTAGAAGGCTGTTAAAAGAATACCCTACTCAGTCCAGGGGTGGTGGTGCATGCCTTTAATCCCAGAGCTCTGGAAGCAGATGGATCTCTGTGAGTTCAAGGCCAGCCTCGTCAACAGAGCAAGTTCCAGAGCAGAGAAACCCTATTTTTTTGTTTTTTGTTTTTTGAATCCCACTCACAAAAAGAAGAGATGGTGGGCTCTATTGCCTCTAGAAAAAGAAGGCAATACGTGCATGGTCATGTAGCAGTATTTCAAAGTATGGGTTCTGGAGGTCACCCCAACTACATTTGCATTGAAGATAAATATCCTGTCCTCTCACTCAGCAGTAGTCGATATCAGGACTAAAGGGCTCTGACCCACTAAGCAGGCAAGCAGGCTCCAGCCAAGCACCTTCCAACTCAGTTTCATTCTGATGCCATCTTCCTGAAGAGATGGCAGGTTGAGAGCTCAGTCCCTAAGACTGCCTCCTACCCTACTTCAGACAACAGCTACAAAACCCAGGTTGGAATGAGGGTCAGATGGAGGGGTGCAGAGCAAGATGGAGGAGGAGTAGAGAGCTTCTGTGTGGCCCTGCAGGGACCTCCATTTTTTCAGCTGTCCAAAGTTCTCCAACCTGATCATTTGGGGAAGTCCTGTCATTAGATAGGCATGATGGATGAAGGCATTGGCCTTGATGGCCAACTTAGCCTTCAGCCTTTCTTCCCTCCCAGGAGGCTGAGGAATGGGAATTAGATCTGCAGCCCTCTGACTCTGGCTGCCTGCCCTCTCCCACCAGTATCCATTCTAGAGGCTTCCCCAAACATCACCTCTCATGGGCTTGCAAGGGCTCCCCAAAAAACAAAAGCTCAGCTGTCACTGCCTTCACTCTGGAGCTGCCGTCAAGAACCAAGGACAAAAAAAACAAATATCTGCCCCCCCCCATGTGCCCTTTTTTCTCTAAATCATTTAGGAAGTTACAAAGACTACAATGGCTTAAAGCCAGGAGCTGGTAAGCAAAAAGAAGTATGTGCAGTCACGAACTGCATAATGACATTCCTGCCAAGGACAGACCACATATAGGGTAGTGGTCCCATAAGAGCAGAATGGGGGAGCTCAAAGATTCCCGTTGCCTAGAGATGCTGTAGCCATCCTCATATCATCACACACTATATGGGTCACGTGTCAATGAAAACGAGTCTGCCATGCTGCCAGCACTATAAAAGCAAACCACATACAGTTACCACTCGATCATGGACATTAAGAACTGTGTTTGCTTTGCCTTTATGGTTTGTGTTCTTAGTATACTGCATTCTTGATTGTTATTTTAGAGTGAACTTGTACTTACAAAAACACCGTTGGCTATAGAACAGCACACTGCCCTGGGCAGACAGCAGCTCAGACAGCTGTTCACAGGATCAGTCTACTGCAAGGCTTTTGTCTATGTTTAATTTTTTTTTTAATCTTGTGTGGTTTTGTCTCCCATGACCCTAACAGCCATAGGGGTGTGTGTGTGTGTGTGTGTGTGTGTGTGTGTGTGATCAACTATACCATCTAGGTTTGTGTGAGTATACTCTGCAATGTTTGCACAATGACAGACTCACGTGTTATTGCATTTCGCAGAATGTATCCCTTTATCCTGTTGGCTCAGCAATGTAAAGCCACATGTCACATGGACTGGAGAGATGACTTTGTAGTTGAGACTGCTTACTGCTCTAGCCCAGAACTAGAGTTTGGTCTCCTGCACCCACATGGTGGCTCAAAACATTCCTAACTCTAGTTTTGGGAAATCTGACCACAATATCACAATAACCAGAGGTTTTGTAAGCCCCTATCTTCTGATCTGGGTAAAGGGTGAGAAGAACATGGTAGAGTTGGCATTGTATGGAGCAAAGCAATATACAGTATATAAAATGCCTATGTCCAGTTTAATAATTATCAGCCTCACTGGGTTTGGAATCACTTAAAAGACACACCCCTTGCATATCTGTGAGGGTGCTGCCAATGAGTAACTGAAGGGGAAAGACCCAACTGGATATGGGCGGCACCATCCCACGGGCTGGGGTCCCAAGTTAAAAAGCACCCAACTGGATATGGGCGGCACCGTCCCACGGGCTGGGGTCCCAAGTTAAAAGGCACCCAACTGGATATGGGCGGCACCGTCCCACGGGCTGGGGTCCCAAATTAAAAGGCACCTAGCAAGCACTAAATAAAGCACAGCACATGGAGGTACACAAGGGCAATTGCTGTTCCTGTAGCAAATTAATAGAGAGCATGGGAATAGAGACCCACCCACTAAGGGATGATGCCACAGACAAGAAGTCGCCCCTAGACCTGAAGGTTTGCAGCAATAGAATCTGGTAGATTTATTTGTCTAGGCAACAATGAATCTCCAACATGCACTGGCCAGTGCAAAATGTCAGTTTCAGAAGGATTCATCTGAGAGGATCTTGCTTATATATTTTAAAGGACATACATAGAACACATAGGCATACACATAAAATTCCTCTCTGTGTTTTTCAGGAGTTCAGACATCTGTACAGACATGCATAGAAAATGGTCTAATGAACACTCAGCTCAAAGCAATCACTCCTTGCAGAGGGAGTATTAAATTTAGCCTACGTCATAATGATTTTTATATGGATTTAGTCATCTATTATCTATTCAGCCACAATGAATAACTTTTACTTGTTGGTTTGCTCGCTCGCTTGCTTGCTTGCTTGCTTGCTTGATTGCTTGATTGATTGATTGGTTGATTGATTGTTTGATTAAGGCAGGCTCTTATTCTATTGCCCAGAATGGCCTTGAACTCAAGGTGAGTCTCCCACATCAGCCTCCCAAGTGCTGGTACTACAAGCATGTGCTACCATAGACATCTCTGTAATGTGTAACTTTCAAAAGTAAAGATGCTAGACTTGGGATCACTACTGACTGCCAGTTCTTCTTTATGCCTCTCCCTCATCTGCCTGTGTCTCCTTTCTGTGGCCACAGCCACTACATAGCTGTCTGCTCCCCACTCTTTGCCCCCTGCAGGGCATTCTGACTTTATACCAATGCTTGTAAGAATAACGATGCTTCTGGCAGAGGGATTGAAGGTGCCATGAGTCCCACAGTGTTTGCTTTACACAGCTCCACTCCTCTCTCTCCAGGGACACTTTCCAAATACATCTCAGCTCTCAGAGAGGTGGCAGAGCCCTTTGTTAAGTTCCCACGTTGGCTCTCAAAGGTGGCGTGTCATTTGAGCCTGTGGGATTTTTTTCAGTCTTTTACCTTCCTAAGACCTATGAGAGGTAAGGCCTAGCTCTCTCACCATGAGAAAACTGGGGCCAGAGAGGAGGGATTGGCGAGTTTCCCAGCTCCCACAGCTCTGAGGAAGCTGGCATTTCTCAGTAACTTTTTACCTTTCCAATCTGTCAGTCAAGGTTCACAGCAGCCCGGAACACCCCAAACAGGAACTTCCGACCTTAATTATGTTCAACCACACAAAAACGTGACTGGATTTTATTGACTGAATCGGTTTCTTGTAATGATTAGCTCCAGAAAATAATTTGGCAAACCATGTTTACAGAAACTTGTGGCTCCTCTCAGGCTTGATCGAGGGAACTGAGCACCACCACTCTTACGCATCCTACAAACCACCTTTATCTGACTCAGCTGAGCCCAGGGCTGGGGCAGAAATTCTAGGTTATTATTCCAGGGACATATGACTTCTTAAAGTGAGGGGAAACTTGGCATGGTGTTTTTTAAATTGCAGTTTGCTGGGCTCTATTAATGGAAATCCTTATTTGTATGCCCAGGAATCTGTCTTCTCTGGTGCTTTTTTTCATAAAATCAAGGTTAATTTTAAAATTTATTATTATCATTATTATTAAGGTGTGTATTATGAGAGGGGGGCACATACATACCACAGCACACAGAGGAAGTTTAGGAAATCTGTCCTTGCCTTCTACAGTGGGTTCCAGGGATCGAACTCGGGGAGTCAGGCTTGCATGCTTTCGCCTAATGAGCCACCATCTGGCCTTCCCTGATGACTCTTATGTACACTCAACTTTGACACAGCCGAATGGCAATCTAAGATCTCTTCATGAGAATGTGCTTTGGCCATTCTTCCCCCACAGATGACAATGATATGCATCTGTACACAAGAAAATGGCAGGAGCATATGATGGGTTAGAAATGATACCTCAGGCAGGAAGGAGAAAGCAGGGTAGAAAAGGAACTGTTCATCCGTTCTCCTCTTGAGACTGGTGGATGGTTGGTGGGAGTCTGGGCTACATGGCTATGAGAACATAGCAGTGCTTAGGGAAGGGACTCTAAAGCAATAGACCTCCAGCTATGGGAAAGACATTCTGTAAATGAGTAAGCATGCTCAGTCTTTGTTCCAAGCAATGGAGCCTGGCATCTGAGAGACCTGGGAATTTACAGTACATACAGAATGGAACTATCACCTATTCAAGGCTGATGACATCACCCCTGCGGACTATGTCAAAAGGGGTTTTGTCCGATTAATTTTCATTATCTGTTGTTACTCAGTAATGAAAGGTGATACTGTTAATGAGTGTGTGAATGAGACACTGTCTTCAATGCCATAGATGAACTCTTCCCAGCTTTGTCAGGGTAGAATAGTCCTGACCCAAAGACTGCCCTTTCTTCATTGTAGGGAACACTACTCTTTCTCTCCAAGTGTCCCCAACACCAACTTACTGTGTGTCAGCTGCTCACTTCTCAGAACACAGTATGAGGCCTGTGCTTGAGTTTCTGCTATTCTGTGTATGCAGAATGCTAGCTTTCTTTCTGCAGTGCAGTTGATTGAGTGGAGAGGCATTTCAATGCCATATTGATTGGCTTGGAAATGTGGTTCTTTTAGGAGCTGGTACTAACTGTGAGGACTCGGGAGTCCATTTAAGGAATATTGTGTAGAAGAAATTAAATCGGACTGAGCAGAACTTTGGATGCAAATTACCCTTAAATGCTGAAACCAGCATCACAAGATGTTCTGATTTTCTCCACTGAGGAAGACATGGAGATAGCTTTCAATTGTCATCACATCCATCCGGCTAGAAGAGGAAGGAGGCTGTGGGCCAGATAAGGGAACTAGGTTACATCTGGCATCCAGGCACCCCGGCGTTCTCTTCCCCGCTCACTGAAGAAGCTTCTCTTTGTTTCATTCCTGAAGTACAGCGTTGTTTTCATGGGCTGCGCTCTGGGTTAAACCTGGGTTAGGCTATGGATCTCTTACACTTGATCCCGTGATTGGGAGACCCACACAAATGCAAGCCCAGGACACAATCAGACCCCTTATTAGCCAAAACACGAATAGCACAGAAGCTACTTGATCTTACAAAAGTCTTGTGTGGTGGCTTTCTCTTTTGTGGCAGTTAAATTTCAAGATGAGATCAGATGATTTATCAGCCTGTGGATGTTTGCTGCTTTAGAATACACCTTTTAAGAATTTTGCAAAAAAAAAAAAAAAAAAAAAAAAAAAAAAAAAAAAAAGAAAAGAAAAGAAAACTATGCATGCATTAAAATCAACGTCCTCCATAGGATGTAACGATATTTCCTGAAGAGGTACATACCCTGAAGAACTGAGAGCAGTACCTCAGAGATGTTCACAACTACTGGGTCATCATCCACAGTACCAAAAGTAGAAGCAACTGTGGGGCTCACTGATATACTGATGAATAAATACCTCATGATATAGACACATGACTTATTATAAGATTTAGCAACCTTGAGAACATAATGCTAAGCAAAGAAAGGCAATTAGAAAAGACAGACTATTCTAACTCTACTTATATAAGGTGCCCAGAATGATCAGGTGCACAAAGCCAGAGACTCCGATGGTGTTGCAGGGTAGAGGGAGGAAAAGAGGGGCTCTCTTTCACATAGCTTCACTCTTACAGTATGAAGACACTTCTGGAGTCTGACGGGAGTGATGACTGCACAATATGTATGCATACTCAGTGCCACTGAATTTCACATTTAAAATCGGTTATGTTGCTCTGGCGGTTAAAAGGAGACGCCCACCTTAACTCTGGGCATTTGAATATCTTGTTTTCTGTTGGTGAGGCTTAGGGAGTGTGGCCTCGTTGGAGGAAGTATGCCACTGGAGGTGGGCTCTCAGAGGTAAAGACTCCGTGTTCCCACCTCATCTCCTCTGCTTCATGCTTACGGATCTAGAGCCTTCAGCCTCTGTCCTCGAAGCGATGTCTGCTGCATGCTACCATGGTGGTCTTTTAGCCCTTTGGAAGTGTATGTTAAGTAATAAGCCTTTCCTCTACAAATTGCTTTTCTCATAGTCTTATATCACTGCAATAGGAAAGTAACTGACACGGAGGCTGAATGTTAACTTATGCATGTTTTACTACTATCGAAATTACACAGGGCTGAGAGGTAGCTTAGCAATTAGGAATACTTCCTGCTCTTGCAGATGACATGGGTTCAGTTCCCAGCACTCACACTGGGTGGTTCACAACCACCTATAACTCTGGTTCTAGGTGTCCTCAGGTGCCTGGAGCACACAACACACATAAATTCATGTGCACACACACACACACACTAAATCTTTAAAAGAAAATAATTTTTATGTGCATGGCTATTTTGCCTGAATGTGTATCTATACAACTTGCTTGTGGTACACAAAAGCCAGAAGAGGGAGTCAGGTTCCCTGGGGTGGAGTTATATGATGCTTGTGAACTGTCATGTGGATACTGGGTCCTCTACAAGAGGAGCCAGTGCTTTTAACTGATGAACCATCTCTCCAGCCCCAAATAATAATAGTTTGTAAAGGTTTTGTGCCGTGTTTCTTATTAAAAGAGCCTTCAACTTTCTCAAGGATGTGTAAAATACTTTTTACCTGACTTTCAAAGTAAATATACTACTTCATTAACACTCCTCCCCTTTCTGAGACACCAAATTCCTAGTCACTACTCATTTGAGTAAAGTATTTGTCTTCCTTCTCCCTCCACCCCACCTCTCCACAGCTCTGTGTATGAGTGAACATTGTTAGTCATCGGTGCTGTTTGTGGCTTTGTTGCTCTGGTCTTCATTAGAAACTCAAGTAAATACGTGCAACATTGTTAAGCTTGATAAATGATGGCTGCGTACCAATAGCTCTGCACTAAGGAACCTGTCTGTCTCTATGTTAACAAACTGTATTTTTATTCTTACTAAGATTGATGTTCCTTCCTTCAAAGCTGTCCACAGAATCAACAGCACACAGCCTGCCGAAGAGCCTAGAGACCGTGGCCAGGAACACACATCATCCCAGCAGGTATTTGCTGATTAAGCAATAGTAAAAGTTAGAGTGAGGTGGATTCAAAGGCTCTTCATCCCTGTACCCTGGAGCACTAGGTTTCTAAGCCACTTTTCTGTCTCAGGAATGACAGGAAACAGAGCTAAGCCTTCATTTCTAAGTCTGCTAAGGAGACTGCACTTGTGTGTTTGTACAGTCCAAGTTGTTTAACCACGAGGTGGCTTCCGAGAACCTCCATGGGTGATGTCGTCATTGCAGGCAGTACACCTGTACTGACCATGCATGGCATGGGCCAGTCACTGAGTGTGGCCTCTTGCAATCAACAGGCAAAGCAAATGCAGGTATGATGAGTGGCTTGACACCGATTTGTGGGTTCAGAAGACACCTCTAGTGGGTTCTAGGTCCTTATTCCCAGAACAAGAAATTGAGCAAAGAAACCTAGCTGCAGCAGAGACAGGGACAGTTTATTAAGAAAAGCTACACTTCCCAGGGAGGAAGCAGGCTGGAGCACAATGAGAGTTTAAGAGTTCAGATGGCCCCAGTGCATATATGCAAATATATGTGTGTATAAGTATATGTGTATACATGTGTGTATGTATGCATATATGTGTGTATATATGTATGTATGTATATATGTATGTAAATACACACACACACACATATATATATACATATATATATATATATGCTTTCCCATGCATGATGTGGTACATGTAGCCCAGCTTGCATCTTCATTCTTCATGTGCCATGTGTCTCATTAGCATTTTTTATCTCCACTCAGGGTGAGCATTTTGGCATTTTAATGAACCACAACTCACCTTCAGACATATGAGCTGTGCTAAGAGCAGTCACTGGGTATTTTTCCTACAATTTAACTCTCACAGCTGCACCATGGAAAGTAGGTAGAAGCTCCCAGTCCATCAACAAAGAATTTAGTTGGGTGAGTTGCAAAGTCTGGGTCTCTGGTGCTAGGCTGGTGCAATGACAGAGTACTTCCCTAGCATGCATGAAGTCCTGGGTTCAATCCCCAGTACTACAAACAAAACAAAACAGAGCAACAAAAATCTTAGTGCAGTGCCAATGCTTTTCTTACACTGCTGCGGTTGGTCAATAGGTTTGCCACTTTACAGGAATCACAGATGATAACAAGCCTCCTGGATCTAGGATTGAGGAGCTTGAGGTCTCCTCCAAGTGAGACAGAAAGACGGAGGAACAGTCTCCCAAGCCACACACACACACATACCACACATACACACCATACACACACACACATGCACATACACATGCACACCACACACACACACCACCCACCCACCCACACACCACACACATACACACACATACATACCACACAGCACACACACACACACCACACACATATACATACACACCACACACACACACCACATACATATACACACACACCACACACATATACATACACACCACACACACACACACATACACACACAGCACATACACATACATACCACACAGCACACACATACCACACACATATACATACACACCACACACACACATACACACATGCATGCACACATACCACACACATACATATACACACAGCACACTACACACACACACCACACACCACACACATACACACACAGCACATACACATACATACCACACAGCACACACATACCACACACATATACATACACACCACACACACACACACACACACATGCATGCACACATACCACACACACACATATACACACAGCACACTACACACACACACACCACACACCACACACATATACATACCACACACATACACCACACACAAATATACATACCACATACACACACCACACACACATACACATACCACACACACACCACACCACATACCACACACACACACACACTCACACCACACACATACCACACACCACATACATACCACATACACACACATACACACACAGCATACCACACACACACCACAGACATATCACACATACACACGTACATATACATGCACACCATACACACACACACCACACACACATACATACACATAACACACACACACAGGCATCTGGAGACTTTTAAGGACGAAATGGTGTCCCAGAGAATCTAGATATGAAGCTCATTAACTGGAATCTATTGGAGGAAAGGAGACATTGTATTTGTAGTTTAACTGTGAGAAAACTGGAAATTGTCATTGTCTACCTGAAGGTAAATCAGAGCCACTGACAGCTCAGGTCCAGAAGTAGAACTCTATGTATGGAGGCCACTGGGGCTTCCCCCACATCCTTCCCCAGGTCAGTGCTAACACTTCAATCCACAGACGCACAGGCTGCAGTCACTTGTTTGGAGAACCCAGTCGCATGACACCACCTAGGCTGCTCCAAGTGCATAATGTGGCTTCCGAATAAGCAATGTCAAGAGGCTACTTCATTATCTGGAGAGCCAGAGATGTCAAAAGGCTCGTGATACTTTGAAGATGTGCTTCTTAGCCCTGTGACAGGGCTCACTGTAGGTTCCCTGGTGACGTGTCTGCAAGAATGGTCCTTATAGATAGTCAGAGGGAGGAGATTGGTCACCAAAAACATTCCATCTAGAGTGAACAAAGCTGATGTGATGGCTTAATGGGTAAAAGCACTTGCCCCAAAGCCTGATGATCTGATTTCGAGTCCTGGAACTCAGAAAGATGAAAGGGAAGAACTGGCCCCACAAACATGTCCTCAAACAACACATGCACACTTTAGGATATGCATGCCCATAATTGTGCATACATATGATGATAATTAATGGTTCAGAGGATGAAGGCACCTGCCACAAAACCCAAGAGCCCGGATTTATCCCTGGAGCCCACAAGGTGGAAGGAATTGACTTACATAAGTTGTCCTCTGACCTTCGCACTTGTGCTGTGTAGCACACACACATATCTATACACAAATAAATTAATCTAGTTTAAATTTCTTTTTAAACCAATGGATGATCTAAATAAGCAAAACAGTGCAAATCAGGGTAAAGCACAGGTTCAGAAACCCTGTGCCCCATTTGCTTTATTTCCTCCTCTACTGACCGTCTACCCCATTCAGTGTCCAGGGAGTCATCTGTGGTTGAAGAAGGCAAGTAGGTTGACCTAGAGTCTAATTAGGGATTCGTGGCTAAGGCTAGAGGAAGCCAGCATGCAAATGATGAGGTTGCCCAGAGATACAGGCCAACGGTTTAAGGGGTGCTGAGGGGGCCTGGAAGATGAAGCAGGTAGAATTCACCACTGGGGCAGATGGTAAGGAAAAGAAAGGGACCATAGCCATGAAGAGTTAACAGTGCACTTGAAGACAAACTTTAAAGTGCACAAACTAAATCTAACAGCTCTTGCAGACAGCTAAGTATGGACTTTAGATAGTACCTAACATTTCAGAATCTGGGTGCCTGACACTGGAGGGTAGGTCACACTGGGGGATCATGATAGAGCACAGAGCACTACTGGAGGATAGGTCACACTGGGGATCATGATAGAGCACAGAGCACAGAGCACCAGACAAGCATCAAGAATCCTGTCTCTCACCTGTAATTCCAAAACTATTCTACTCTGCCATCCTAGAAAAGTTGCTCTCTTATCTCCTTCAATCCCCCACTTTGATTTTAGTTTTCTTTGGTTTCTGTGACCTAAAGCCAACCTCTATTCTTGAATCCTCTGCTGTCACAGTTTGGGTCTGAAATGCCCCCCCCCCATACACACACACAGGTTCATTTTGTGTTTGAACACCTGGTTCCCAGTGGGCAGTGCTGGTTACGGAGATTGTGGGACCTTTAGGAGGTGGGGCTTGGTGGGGCAGGTAGTCACTGGGAGCAGCCCTAGTTCTAGTCCTGTGCTGTGCTCTCCCGTCTAGCTAGCACAGGAAGAACCCTGTCATGTGCTCCCCCATCACAAACTGAGCCAACTCCTTTGCCATGATGAACTGAAAATGCTCTGAAAAACGTGAGCCAAAATCAATACATCCTGCTGAAGTGTCCCACTGGAGCGTTCTGCTGAAGGGGATTGCTGGAGTGTCCCTCTGAAAGGTCCTACTGAAGAGTTGCACTGTAGCGTCCCATTTTAGGGTCCCGCTGGAGCATCCCGCTGAAGGGTCGTACTGGAGCATCCGCTGGAGTGTCCTGCTGAAGTGGGTCTGATGGATATTTTGTCACAATGGTGAGAGAAGTGAATTAGTAAGCCTGTCAGTTGCTCAATTTCTTGACCTTGGGAGGGCAAGGCAAGATCGAAAGAGGAGTCTAAAAGAAAGAAAAAAATGGGCATAGGTTATCTGCACTTTAGGAGACATTAATAAGGTTCTATGCCAAGAGTCTACAAAGCACTCTAAGGCATTTCATTCTGGAGAGAAGAGTTAAATTGAAGGAGAAATGGTGACTGAATGGACGAGTAAGTCAGAAGCAATCTATCATCGCCCTCATCACACCATCATCTTCAAAATCGTAAGAGACATTTATATAACACTGGACAGTTTACAAAGTACTTACACATCTTCACCACCACTATCACCACCACCGTATAGTAGTTTATAGTAAAAAGAGAGATTTTTTAAAAAGATTTTCTACATACCACTGTAGGAAAGTGTACTGGATAAAGATTCATGGCCTAGTTTATGGGGACGGAGTGTCTAAAGCTGGAAAGTAGCCACCAGGGAGGATGGCCAGGAAGTCCATGTCCCTGCACCTTTGTGTCTCACACAGAGCTTTTCTGGTCCTGCTTGGCAGCAGGATTTGGACCACACAAGTTTCCTACTTTCTTGGTGTCTTTCCTCATCAGTCAGCCGGCAATCATGTTGTCCTTTCTCTCTGAGGAAAATCCTTGCCTGGAAGTCCGAAACGCTGAGGTCCATGCTCAGCTCTGCCATTTGATTACTAGATTCATTCCACACAGTCCTCACTTTCCTGACCAAGAGCAGAGTGGAAACAGCCTCTGTCTACCTCTGTCGGTTATGTGAGCCTTAAACACAATAAACTGTCTTTAAAAGAGTGAGAAATGTTCCAAGGGACAATTCAGAAGTCTCTGAAAGGGAGCACACAGCCCTATGTGGGAGCATGACAGAATCAGGAATCTGCTTTCATTGCTTCAGAACAAATCAGTGTGATGCTGATCTCATGACCCTCCCCCCCACCCCCGGGCCCCTCTCCCTGGTCATACAAACCTCTGGGTACACTGGTTCTGAGATGAAGCCTGGGATTTCCATAGCACATTGGTGCTGGGCCAACCTCATGAGCAGTTCATCCCAAGACGATGGTTTTTTTCCATGAACCAACTCTTGGTCTCTCACTCACATCTGCCTGTGTCTCATTTAAGGTAGGTATTTCCTCCAGGGATATTAAATGCTTTTGCGACTGATCTATATTCATACTCAGAAAGATAAATCAGAAGCTTAAGAGAAAGGAAACATCATGCATCATAAAGACCAGTATCAGGGGATGGGGAGATGGCTCTGTGGTTCACAGCAGCTGCTCTTCTTCTAAAGGATCTGAGTTTGGTTCCCAGCACCCATGTCAGGCCATTTACAATCTCCTGAACCCTCAGATTCAGGGGGTGTGATGCCTCTGGCCTCCTTGGGCACCTGCATTCATATGCACATATTCCCACATAGGCACTCACACATACACATAATTAAAAACAATTAAAAAATAATTTAGAAGGTGTCAATGTGGACTGCTTTGGGACGTTAACACTTTTTTTTTTTTAAAGATGAGTGTTAGGTGAGTTTGTGGAGTGTCTTCTGATTCTATCTTGACTGACTTCTTTGTCCTTCCCCTGAACTATGACCCTCTCTTTTAAAGTGTCTACTGCATCCTGCCACTCAGAAGCCAGCATCTTCATGGCACTGTCTCCAGCCTGATGCCCTGAAAAGCATTTTAGTCAGCAGCTCCTCTCCACTGTGGTGTCTGAACTCCTGCTTCTTGGAAGATTCCAAGCTGAGTCCGGAGCGCATGCTTGTAATTCCAGAAGTTGTGTGGCAGAGTAGAGATCAGCCAGGGATACATGAGACCCTGTCAAAAAAGAAAGGTAAAAAGGAAGGAAGGAAGGAAGGAAGGAAGAGAAGGAGGGGGGAGAGAGGTAAGGATGGAGAGAGGGAGAGACAAAGATCTAATGAGCCTAGATGAAGCAATGGGGTTTGAAATGTGTTCCTTGATGAGAATTAATACTTAGAGATTGCTGGGCAGTAGCATACCTATGGACCCCAGCCAATATCTTAGAATGCTACATAATTAGCATCAGCGGCAAGGAGTCAGAACTTGTAGGCCTGCGTGAACTGGGGGAAGAAATAACACCTCTGGGCCAGTGAGAATCACAGAGCAGCCACCTGGCAGGAGCTGTGTCCTGGGACAGGGATGCAGCTGCTGCCAAAGGCACAGACAATTGGAGAGGAATCTGTAAGGAGATCCCCTGGCCTTCTCCTGTGGCTACCCTTTGGCCTCTAAACAATGACTCCCTAGCTTCAAAGGAAACAAGATGGCACAGAGCTTCATGATGCTTCCAGGGACTTGCCCCCCAGATCTCGACTTGTCCTTGAGATGGAAAAGGAAGGGTTTAGGGACCTGAGCCCTACAGTTATTTCTTTAAGGGGGAGGTCCAGTAGAGTTGACAGGAAACAAAGGCCTGAAGGGGCCCCACTCCCCCCACTCCCTGTGACAGACACCCTCGGGTGGCATTCATGACTCTCAGGATTCCTGGACATGACAGGTAGTGAGTGATCTGTTAGTATTTTAAATGATGATTAGGTGTTAGAAACAGACTTTGGTAAAAAGTTAAGTCTATAGGTTGGCAGCTTGTCATAATGGGAAGAGCTGAAATCTCAGAGTCAGAGAGTTTGGGCTTCCTGGTGTCCACTCTGTCCCTTCACACATATACATGTGTGTGAACAGAGTGAGGTATATCTAACACTTGGAAGTCAAGTCAAGAAAGGCACAATGGTTTCTGCCTTATTCTCCATTGGCGCATTCTACAGAACTCACTACCATGTCATTAGAAAAGACCCTAGTTGGTGAAGAGGCCAAGCTTCCAGATCAGGCTAGCAAGAATGTAGTCTCTTCCTGAGCCATGTGAGCTTAGGGCTGGGTCCTCGAGCCCCATTCAAGCCTTCAGATGCCTGCAATTCCTCCTAAAGCCAGACCTGTAGCCTCATTGGGAACATCCATCAAAACAGACCTGAGTCCTTGCCCTACAGAACATGGACTGGGAGCTTTAAGCTTACATGTAAAGTATTACATTAATAATATGGTTTTAATGTCTTTTTCAAAGTTCCAAAGTTTCCAACCTGGGTCTTGAAGGATGAGTGGAAGCTTGTCTGGAGAGAGGGAAGAGCACGGCGCATACAACCATGAAGGCTGAGGCTCAACATTTGGACTTCCTGAGGGAAGAGCACGGTGCATACAACCACGGAGGCTGAGGCTCAACATTCGGACTTCCTGAGGGAAGAGCACGGTGCATACAAGCATGGAGGCTGCGGCTCAACATTCGGACTTCCTGAGGGAAGAGCACGGCGCATACAACCACGGAGGCTGCGGCTCAACATTCGGACTTCCTGAGGGAAGAGCACGGTGCATACAAGCATGGAGGCTGCGGCTCAACATTCGGACTTCCTGAAATAAAAGCAAAGAGCTCTGCAAAGAGCACGCTTAGGAAACAGAAGTGGAGCTGAAGGACTACATACAGTGTGGGACATTGTTCGTGTCACCGAAGACACTGGGACCCTATACTGTATGCAACGAGGAGTTAGCCCATGACCAATAACTACGATGGATCAAAGCCACAACAAAGATTTTTAACTTTATATAATTTTATTAATTCCTTGAGAATTTCATACATGCATACAATGTGTGTTTGTATCACATTCATCCACAGGTAGATTTTTCTCCCCCCCAACGTAATATTTTTACTGATTTTGGGGAATTTCACATCACACACAGCAAGCCAATCACACTCACTTCCCAGTCTTCCCGTGCCCACCTCCTCCCTTGTGACCTCCCCCTTCAAAAGAAAAAGAAAAAATACTCAAGAAAAACAAAGTCCATTTTGTGTTGTCCATATGCCCACTGGAACATAGTCAAATTCCCAGTGGCCAGTCCCCTGAGGAAGGCTGAGTCTTTCCCCACCTGCACCCCTGCAGAAGCCACCAGTTGTGGAGAGCTGCACTTCAGCATCAGTATCAAAATGCTTGAGAGTCATCTTTGATGGCTTCCTGTCTATACTATTATTTTTGGGGTAGGGTGGGCTGGGAGGTAGGGGTTGTCACTGAAGCCTTCCATGTCCCTCTTTCTCAACTGTGCATCTGCACTCATTACTACCACTGCAAGAGGCACTTCCTTACCCTTTACAGTCAGTGGGAGCACAGATCACGGGCTTCTACATGATTTCTGATAACAGAGTGAACCACGAACACTCATATGGCCTCCAGCATCAGCACATGCCAAGGACCTCCACTTGGTCTCCAGTGGCAGTCCATCCACAGACATCAACATGACCCTCTGCCAAAGCCCAGGCCACAGACCAGCACGGTGTCTACAAGTATGGACCATGGAGGTCTTTCAGGAAGGTTCAGTCCAGTAAATGGGCCATCCTTCATCTCAAGCATCCTGTTGCTGTACAGAGCCAGGGTGATTGGTATGGCTGGGCAGCTTGTTTGGGGCTGAGTCTGAGCGAGCTCCATGCTGCTGCACGCTATCCTGCTGACCCTACTGAGTAACCACCTGTTCCTTCATCAGCCGCAGCCTTCTCCCACACCTGTCACAGCTGCACACACACCCCTCTGCTCCTCCATCTTTCCCACCTCTCCATCACACATTCATGTGTGGTAGTGGTATTAGAAGCTGTAGTGTGCCATGCAGTATACCTTTTTGCTCAAACAACTTTACTAGCAGTTTACATGAGTCACGGGTATGGTTCCAAGGCCTCTGGCTTCTGCCACACCACCAACATTGGACTCTCACAAAGAACTGCCATTACCCAGAGTCATGGAGATCCTGCAGATTTAGTTCTGCAGAACCAGCTCCTTCCTGTGCTCTAGCAGATCATAGATTGAGTTGATCTGGGGTGAGCCAACTGAGAGCCCTTGATTTGGGCCTGGGGAGTAGCTGAGTAGTCAGCCTTGGGCCCATAAGGAACAGAACTAGCCTTCTAGATTTCTTCCTTTCTCTCTTTCTTTCTTTCTTCCTTTCTTCCTTTCTTTCTTTCTTTCTTTCTTTCTCTCTTCCTTTCAGATGTAAGAAACTGGGCAGGGTGGTACACATCTCTATTACTACTACTTGTTATTTGAAAGCAGGAGAATAAGGAGTTCAATGTCATCCTTGGCCACATAGTGAGTTCAAAGCCAACCTGAGTAACATGAGACTCTGCCTCAATTTTTTTCTTTACTTAACAATGAATAAGCGGTATAAGGTCCTGGAGGTGGAAGCCCACCGGAGGTCTACTGTACTAGTGAGAGAAGCTGAGAGGGTGGATCTGGGAAAGGAGGAGGAGAAGGGGACAAGATAGAACCAAACCAGCAGAAAACAAAACAAAATCCGGTTCAAGATAAAAGAGAAAGGAGAATGAGAGGAAAGGAGGAAACAGAGAGACAGCCAGGGAACAAGAGACCTTGATTTGCTGGTATTTTATTATTAAGACATAGAACAAGCCCTGGAATTAGCACATCAAAAGAATCTACTTCCTGCCTTTTCTGCACAGGGAGAAAATCTAAGCTCTCCTCTCTAAAACTGCACATATAAAAGATTTTTGCTTGAGGTTGGTCTGGAGACCTGTGGTCTGTTGAGTTCAGGAAGAGGGGGAAGAAGACCACTCAGTCTCCAGGGAGAAGGTAGAGGCTGCCTTAGGTCTCCATCAGCAGTGGGGCTCCGGACTAGGAGTAGGATGCTCTCTCAACTCTCTGGGCTCCAGCAGGACACTGGAGGAAACCTGTCTGCCACCAGCGTAACTTCACAGAGTCCTCTTTACTTAAAGACTTTTATGTGGTCTCAAGTTCCTTTGTCTACACCTCCGGAAAAAGCCAGCTGCAGGAGAGATGCTGGTTTTATTGGTGACTACCTCACCTTGGCCTTGATCATGGCCCAAGCTCTGTTGTTGTTTCTAAAAGGCCACATGTGGAGAAACCTTTGCTGAGTCAAAATGAACAAGGAGACAGAAATGTGTCCATGAATAAGCAGAAAAAAAGGTCAAAACTTAGAGGAAGAACATGTGTGTGCATACGTCTAATATGAGCTCTCTCAAAGGGGTAGACAGCAGAGATCACAAATTTGGCAAATATATGTTCTTGGACCTTTGACATAGCCCACTGGATAAAGGGGCTTACTGACAAACCTGATAACCTAAGTTTAGTCCTCAAAACCCACCCAGTGGAGGGAGAAAACCTGATTCCTGAAGGTTGACCTCTGACTAACACACACACACACACACACACACACACACACACAAATAAATATAAGAAAACATTTATACATGCCACACAAACTTAAGAAAATATTTTTTTAAAGGGCTGGAGAGATAGCTCAGTGGTGAAGAGTGCATACTGCTCTCGCAGAAGAATTGAATTTGGTTTCCAGAACCCATGTCAGAAGGCTCACAACCACCCATAACTCCAACTTCAGAGGATCTAACAACCTCTTCTGGCCTCAGCAGGCACTTGGACTCAGGCGCATATCCACACAGAGGCACACACACATAATTTAAAAAAATAATAAATCTAGAAGATAAGGCATTCTCTCCCATCATTTGATGGCCATGGCTAACAGAGCTTCTTTGATTGGAAGCGTTGACCCCTCCAGGGATACCGAGAAGAAGAAGGAAGGCCTGGCATCTCTTCAGTCATTCGATGCCGATCTACTGCACTTGAAGACACAAAGATAAGTCATCGTCCTAAACCTGCCCTCACCTTAGATTCTAGGGACAGTGAACTCTCCACAGAGCTGACCCTCTCGCCTAGAGGAGGACAATTATCCGTGAGCCCCCTAAAGGAGGACTGCATTCCGGGGCATAAGTGGTGGCCTCTTGACAACTCTACTGTCCTCTCAAGTAATGACTTCTTTGGATCACCTTGCAGAACCAGGCAGACTGGCTAGGGAGAGAATAGCAAACAGGAAAGGGCTGGGATACTGGGAGTTGGTAAAAATCAAATGCAAAGGGTATGGAGGTCACACCCTAATTAAGCACCAGAGCTAGTCAATTCAATTGGAATTTGTAATGTCATCATGATGGAGGGCCAATGTCATCTTACACAGACTCAATCTAGCCAGGCTACTGGGCTCACTAAGTTTCTGGGATCAGAGAAGGTCCACTGGGCACTTTGCTAAAGTTCCTAGGAAAAAAGAGGGTCACTACAGTTGATATCCTGGGAATCACAACTTAATGTCAGCACTGGACAAACCTGAGTTCTGTTCTGCCTCTAATCTCCTAAGTGCCAGGCTAGAAAGGGAAGGCAAAGATGTGGTCCAGCACCCATCAATTGACTCAGGATTGCATTCATTGGTTTTACAGTGCCTAGCACATTGTGGAATACCTTGACTCAAAGATAAGTGAGCAGGGTTGGAAAGATAGTTATCTATAAAAGCACAAAAAAACCAGGGGTGCGTGCTTATAATCCCAATTCTGGCACCATGGAGATAGGAGGATCTCTGAGACTTGCTGACCAGCTAGTCTGGCCAATTAGGAGAGTTTCAGGTTCAGCAAGAGACCCTGCCTCAAGAAACAAGGTGAGGAGCAATAAAGGAAGGCATCTAATATTAACCTCTCTCCTCCACATGCACATACAGTATGCACACATACATACCTACACACATGTGTATACATACACACACATGCACGCATGCATGCATGCATGTACACATGCACACAAATGATAAAACAAGGAGTTTCAACATCTAAACTAAAGAGGAGAAATAGAAATTCTGTTCCTTCTAAACTTGCAGATCTGCCATAGTACCTTGTCACAATGCACGATGTGCCCACCTTTTCCAGTAGACTAAACACTCTCTGTGTGGGCCAGGCCTACCATCTACGTGTTAGCACATGGTATACAGGCCAACACAGACAAAATGATCAAGTAAGAGTGGGAGCTGTTCAGGCAAAGCCAAAAGGATTCCTTATTGAATTGAAGATATAAGAGCAAAGAGAAGGTAACTCAACAGTTATGGCTTGGGAGCCTGGAGAGTAAAGAATCATCAGAGGTGGAAAAAGCTGGAAGGAAGAAAGAGGTTCTCCTGTGTACAGGTGCATTCTGGGTGTCCATAAGCCATCCAAGTCAAGAGGCTGAGTAACAGCTGAGATTTGAGATAAAATTATATTAAAGACAAAAAAAATATTGAGAATTCTTGGCATAAAGATGATAAATGGAAAGACCTTGAAACTATTTGGTTTTTACCAGAGAGTGGGTGTGGGGTGGTCCTGAAACATCACATTAGCCAAAATCTCAGGAGAGGTAGAAACACCATCAAACAAAAACAATGAACAGTGACCAAAGATATAGCTAGGAAGAAGAAAAGAAGAAAAGAGGAGGAAATATAGAAATGGGCCTGAAGCCAAGGGGGAAAAGTCACATCAGGGAAGAGGGGTGTTCAACAGTCAAATACTTGTGAGGAAGCCGAGGGGTGAGAACCACCCTCTGGTCTTAGCAAATGGAGGCCACAGTGAGACCGTGTGGAGATTAATAGCTTGGCTGGGTGAGTCTCAAAGAGAAGGAGAGGCTAGGCTGGAGATGAGGAAGTCTACTCCCTATAAGAGTTCAATAAGAGAGAAACAATGAGGTGATCACTGGAGGCCACAGAAGTAGTAGGAAGTCACACATATGTCACTCTTGGTGACAATCAGCACCTGGAGTGCCGCCTCTGTTGCCTTGAAGAGGCTATGGCTAGGCTCTTCTCAGCCCAGCTAGGCTTCTCTGACCCCCAAATTGTCTCAAGGATGGGGATCACATGACCTTCCTTGATTCTTGTCATTACGATATGGAGCACATGCCAAATATTTATCAATACATGAATGACTGTACATTGGAGCCAACGGTCGACTGAGCCACAATTACTTCTGCCTCTGAGGATTAAATAAGAAGAGACACACCAATGCACAGAAAGGGTCTGGTCCTTGGTTGGTACCAATATTACCTTTAATAAATCCAACTAATCCAATGCCTTCATGTTATAGATAATGTATCTGTAGTGTATCTATAGTGCAGAAATAGTGACAGATAATAGTCTCTTGAATTCATCTTGAATTTCTTCCATAGGACCAGAAAAAAACCCTAAATGACATGGGCCTGGGTATATACGTTCAAGGTTCCACAGATTGAGGTGATGAGAAGCTTAGACATTCAGAATTGATAGCAGCTGTGACATCTCCCCATGACCTTCCTATGTGGCCAGTATGCACCTTCCTGTGTGACTTGCCAGCCTTGCCATGCTATTCCTTACTCTCTGGTCTCTCTCTGTCTCTGTCTCCCTCCCTCCCTCCCACCCCTCGCTGTGTTCCCTGTTTTACCTTAATTTCATGTCTAATGTTTTGGGTAGCAGCCCTTGCTATTCTTCTCATCTTCAAGTCAGAGGACCAAGCTATACTGTGCACATTCTTTTCATTTATCATTAATTGTTCTCTAAACCCAGGTGGCTGACTCTTCTAGTTCCAGCTGCAGGTGACCATTTCTGTGCAGGGCCAGCATACATTTCTGAACAACATTAATGGACATGTTTGTGAGCTAGGAACACACCTCTGTCATTGTCCTCACAAGAGATGAACAGCCTACCCTTTGCTGGATGAATGAAGCCTGTTTACTTTGCCAGCATTTATCCATGGAGTACTATATGCAGCAATTCCTTTAATAAGACAGTAAATCTTTAGCATGGTTTATAGCTGTCTTTCATCCAAAGACCTCAAAGAAATTTTACTCACACCATCATTATTAATCATCCGGCTTGCCAAGGGAGGCAAGCTGTGATTGTTTCAAAGAGAGAAACTGAGGTTCCAACAAGGTTTATGTGACTTCTCAGGGTCATGAACAGGGTCAGAAGAAAGAGCTGGGCATGGCGCCCACATTCCTTTCTATCAGGCCAAGAACCCAGCCCTCCCTTCAACGCTCTCCAAACACTCCCTTTTGGTAGAAAACATGATTTGTTACCTTGATCTATTAAGCAGGAATGAACTCCGAACTCTTCTTCAGTGACAGCGGGAAAGCAACGTTTATTTTTGAAGTTCCTTCAAGTCATAAAAAGCTTGATTCACTGTGTTAAATACTAACATTGACCTGGGCCGATAGCTTTGTAGTCCTAATGATACCCTGGATTTAAATGCTGCCTTTGCAGTGCAGTTCACAGGCTTCTGGAGACCTTTGGTCTCTTTTTGATTTCCAGTATCTCCTTCCTCTCCTTCCCCCTGGTCTCCTCCACATCCCCCCTTCCCTCTGCCTCCCCCTTCTCCCACTAATGACATCTGCCTGTGCCCCCACGCTCTCAGGATAAAAGAAACTCTTTGGGGTGGACACAAGAAAATCTCCCAGGACCCTGGAGCGGCTGTGCAATGGGAATCCACAGGGATCCTCCAACAGATTTATGAGATTAAATCCTACTTGCAAGGACAGGTAGCAGTGGGGAATTAGCTGCTTGGCTGTTGTTTGCCAACCTCTGATCTAGGGTGTTTGGATAAGAGAATCCTCAGTTTGTTTGACTGCTGGCTGCATGTGGCAAGGAATTATACAGTCAATGTCTGAATTGGGAAGGTATTGAGTGGTTTGCAAGGAAAGAGAGGAACTAGAAATTCAGGTCTCTATTGTCTCCTGAACTCCAAGTGGTCTACAGATGCTGTGGTGCTCTTAACACCCACTCAGGTGCAGGAACAAGGAGGGTGGTTTTTGGAAAACAGAATTTGGGGAACAGAGCTCAGTGTTTAGTGAAGGCATGAAAAACTGGGTGGTGGTGGCACACGCCTTTAATCCCAGCACTTGGGAGGCAGAGACAGGTGGATTTCTGAGTTCGAGGCCAGCCTGGTCTACAGAGTGAGTTCCAGGACAGCCAGGGCTACACAGAGAAACCCTGACTCAAAAAACCTAAAAAAAAAAAAAACTGAAGAAAAGGCAGGCAGGTGTGTGCAGAACAGAACTACAAAGGCCTAAGGGCAAAGGTATTCCTAGTATCTTTTAGGAAACGCGGGATGTCAGTATGACCAGAGCAGATGAAACAGGGTGGGGAGATTGTCAGTAGTAAGACAAAGGGAAAATAGACATGGGGTGATGTTGAGAGATCACACGGGCTTATTGTAGCCATCTTGAGGAACTTTTAGCATGGGATGAGTCGAGAAGCCATAGAGAGTATTAGAGTGAACAGGGACATACTCTCATACTCTGATTTATGGTTTCTCATTAATCTTTCTTCATTCTTTCTTTCTGAAATAGAATCTCATGTAGCCCAGACTGGCCTCAAACTATGGAAACACAGATGATTTTGAACTTCTGACCCTTCTCCCTCCATTTCTCCAGTGCTGAGATTACAGGCTTGTAGCACTGTGCCTGGTTTCTGCAGTGCTGGGGACCAGGGCCTCATGGATGCTAGATCAATACTCTACAAACTGATCCACATCCCCAGCCAATGGCTTATGTTTTCCAAAGAGCTATCCTGGTTAGAGGGCTGAGAAAGAAAACAAAAAACAAACAAAACTGTATATATGGGCAGGCATGGTGTTTGAAACCTTTACTTCCCAAGACAGAAAGCATAGCATGTTGATTTCTGTGAGGTCAGTGACAAAGTGAAACCTTGTCTCAAAAAACAAACAAACAAAAGAGAGGGACATTGAGCAATAAGACTAGCCAGGGGTCCTTGCAGTAACGCACCCGGCAGTTCATTCATTCAATCATTCACTCACTCACTGCACAAGCGCTTCTTGGCTCCACCTAGAACGACATCATGGCTGGTGTTTCCACTCACAAGGTCATCATAAGGGACTTCCATCAAATAGCAGTGGTGGATCCCGTGGCAAACACAGCTATCACAGCATGATATGATATGATATTGAAAACCATAAGAATGTATCTCTTTTATCTGGACATGGATGTGCATGACTTTAATCCCATCACTCTGGATGCTAGAGGATTAGAAATTCAAAGTCATGCTTGCTACCAAGCATGTTGGAATCAGTGTGTGCTATTTGAGATCTTGTCAAGAGGGGGAGCTTTAACTAATAGCTTTTTGTACAATATCCTTATTCTTAGGACCTGAAGTTTAAAATATTAAGGTGCACACACAGTAGAAAATCATATCGTATAGAATTTATCTTTAAGGGTTCCAAAAAATACATACACTAATGTGTGTGTGTGTGTGTGTGTGTGTGTGTGTGTGTGTGTGTGTGTGTTTATAAATACATGTTTGAGAGAAAGGATAAGGCAAACACTAATATAAAGCAGGACCTCTGGAAAGAATGGCTGGGCTTACATACATGACTAAAAAGAAAAAAACATTTCTATTACATTTGAAAAACTTGTAAAGGTTTTTACCCAGGCACAGAAGTTTGTGCCTATAATGAGTAATTAAGAGGCTGATGTAGTCTACCCTGGGCTGCATAGCGAGTCTGAGGCCAGCCTGGGCTTACACAGAGAGAAATAGACCAAAGCCAAGTAGAAAGTTGAAAACAAAACCAATCAGGTTGGTTATGCTGTAGGCCCTGCCATAAGAAGAGGGGGCATTCTGCTTCAAAGGACGACCAATATTCGGAGGACAGGAAGAAAAATGCGAGCCTCCTCGGTTCCCAACCAGGAGCCCGTACGCCATCTCTTGTCCCTGCTGCCATAGAACAAGAGATCTCGGGATTGTAACAACCACCGGCTCCCATACACAGCAGGCCCAATATCACCAGAAGCAAGGACACCCATGGCTTTGCTTGTCCCACCTCTGCGGTTCTGACTTACTGTGGGGAGCTAGGAAGCAAGGTAGGGATGTGGGGCTCTGAATTAGGAGTTTGAGCAGCTGCAAGTCACCTGTACAACATTCCTGAGACCCTGATTCATAATCCCATACCTCCTACTCTGAGCTGAACAGAGACCTGGAGAGATGACACAGGTGTGTGGTCCCCAAATGCTAGATGCTATGGTCCTGGGTGTGGAAATTCCAGAAGAGCAAAGTCCCTAAAGCCCATTATCACTCAAATCACAAACCCAAGAAGTCAAAAATCTAAGCATCCAAAGGCACAGTTGCTGGGGCAGGGAGGAGTGGAGAGAGAAAGAAGTCAGGGGAAAAGGAGCGCACACTTATGCAGAGCCCAGGGAAAGGCCACAGGACAGAGCAGGACACAATCTTCAGTTTAAAAAACGTCATCTGCCTATCACTCATTGGCCTGTGCCAGGAAGGAAAGCTGCTGCGCTGCAATGCTGTCCTACGATACAGACTCCAGGAGCCGCGCTGTTTCTGTAAATGGTGAACTCAATCTATAAAATTAAACTTCATATTTGAAAGAAAAATAATGTCTATTGATCCGTGTTAGTACTCCTTCAGCTGATGAGATGCCAGGCGATCCATCCTGGGTTTGGAAAGATTCTGTCCAAAGACTCGGAGGTTCATTCTAGTACTTCAGATGACTCCCAGCAGTGATAAAACTGTGTGCTCAGCTGCCAGTGCTTCAGTTTCTGCCCTGTCTCCTTGTCAACACACTTTGTCTGCTCCTATTGGGTGCTACTGACAGGCCTGGGGGGGGGGTTGCTATGTTTATAGAAAAATGTGATAATTTTCTATTTTAACGTGTGAAATGGCCTCTAAAAAGCTTTTTCATGTTTTCATTGATCAGATAAAGCCTCTCAAAATATATAATTTTAATGTAAACAATTATTTAAAGGGAGAAATTTTTGTTTTTTATAACAGGTCCTCTCAGAGCCAGGCACGATGGTGACTCCTCCCTGCAATCCCAGAACATGGGAGATGGACTCAAGAGGAGCAATAGTTCAAGGTTAGTCCAGTCTTGGTGACATGAGACTGTGCCTCAAAGAAACAGCCACAACAGAAAGGAAGAAGGGGAAAAGGGAAAGGAAATGAGAAAATGAGAGAGAGAGAGAGAGAGAAAGAGAGAGAGAGAGAGAGAGAGAGGAGGGGAA
>NW_022196904.1:101755151-101755799 GCF_008632895.1 Mastomys coucha | reverse complement strand
GATAGAGAGAGGCAGAGAAAGAGAGAGAGAGAAGGAGGGAGGGGGAAAGAGAGAAGGAGAGAGGGAGGGAGAGGGAGGGAGGGAGAGAGGGAGAGAGAGGGAGTAAGGGAGGGAGAGGGAGAGAGAAAGAGAGAGATTGAGAGAGGGAGAGGAGAAGGAAGAGGGAGAGAGAGGGATGGAGGGAGGGAGGAAGAGGGAGAGAGGGAGAGAAGGAGGGAGGGAGGGAGAGGGAGAGAGGGAGAGAGAGAGGGAGAAGGAGAGGAAGAGGCAGAGATAGAGAGAGGCAGAGAAAGACAGAGAGAGAGGGAGGGAGGGGAAAAGAGAGAGAAGGAGGAAGGGAGGAAGATGGAGGGAGGGAGGGAGACAGAGGTTGAGAAGAGAGAGATTGAGAGAGAGAGAGAGAGGGAGAGAAAGACAGAGAGAGGCAGAGAGACAGAGAGAGGCAGAGAGAGAGACACAGAGAGAGACAGAGACAGAGAGAGAGAGAGAGACAGAGACAGACAGAGAGAGAGAGAGAGAGAGAGAGGAGGGGAAGGGAGAGAGAGAGAAGGAGGGAGAGGAAGAGAGAAAGAGAGATTGAGAGAGAGGGAGAGGAAAAGGAAGAGGGAGAGAGAGGGGGAGGGAGGAGAAAAAGGGGGAGGGAGGGAG
>NW_022196904.1:101736199-101754376 GCF_008632895.1 Mastomys coucha | reverse complement strand
AGAGAGAGAGAGAGAGAGAGAGAGAGAAACTCCTTCTGCAGCCCTTGCAGACCTGAAGCTTATTATGTAACCCAGACTGGTCAAAGTTAATGACCTCCTGCCTTGGCCTTCCCAGTGCTGGGATTACAGGCATGAAGCACCACATACAGTTTGTAAATCTTTTCTTTGAAGAAACAAAAACTACATGTCTGTGCTTTTAAGAATTTTTAAATTATTTTTCCAGAATTATTAATTTTTTTTTAGACTTTGACCTTTCAATATTTAAGTTTTACAGAGTTTGGTCTTCTGAGCTTTCAGTAATTGGAGGGACCGTGGTTAAAACCAGCTTGTTAAAAATTTCCCAGGTTGTCAGCATCCTTGACTGCAAGGAGCACCCTTGAAAATACGTTCTTTCAGCATTGTCCAAAACACCCATTTGTTGCAGTGGGGGTTTTACCACCAAGCTCAGCCCTTTCAGGGCCAAGGTCATGGCTATGGGAAGAATTAACAGGAAGGTAAAGGGCTTTTGGGTATATTCAGAACCTTTCAGGTGTCTAAACCGCCTGCCCATACCCCCTAAATAGGTCAGCAGGAGCCAGATCCTGAGCAACAAGCACAGGGTAGTCAGGCAGAGTGACTGAAAGTTCCCCTAGCTCAAATCAATTCTTTGTCTTCTGTCCACTGGGACGCCATCTCAGGCTACATCTATTCAAAGAAAGTCATTTGCTGCAGCCTGGGAAGGCTAGTTTGCAACAGCCCCTGATGCCACAGCATCAGACCACAGGCTCTTTTCATCTTGAATTGATCCTACTCCCCAAGTTCAAGATACATTTCCAAGGTTCCTCGTTCGAATGGTATTAAATGCTAGGACTCAAGTGTCTAATGAGTAGCTACTCGGCTTTGAAATTTTGCCCTGAAGAGTTAAAACTTTCTACTCGACTGAAAATGAGGAGGGAGGTGGATGTCCTTGTGGGATGAATTTTTAGCACCTGGAATTTTATGTATGATCTCCCTCCCCAGCATGAGATCAGTGGGAGATTGCCTGAGAGGGAGGGAGGGAGGGCTGGGACAGTTTTGGGAGCCTGCAGGTATTCCTTTCCATGCCAGCCAGTGAGGGCTGCCACCCCCTTCTCAGCCCCCCAGCAGGCAGACACACCAGCCAGGACTTGCCAAAGCTCAAGTCACAGGAGTCAGCTTGCAAATGACTTCCCACAGCATCATTCCTGGTTGGACCACACGTGAGAGGCTATGGAGGTGCAGAAGCGGGGCTGCAGGTGTGTCCGCAGAAGGAATACCATCATGCGAAGGTGTAAGGACCACCTGGGATGACCCCCAGACAAGGCTGCTGGGACCCACAGCTTCTCTCCTGTTCCCATAGCAAGAGCACACTAAGCTGAAAGCTGGGGAGCTGTACTCTGTCTCCAGTCTCAACTGCAATTGCTGCCTTTTCTATTTTATAGTCTATCTGTCTACCCATCTGTCTGCCTATCTAAGACAGGGTCTCAGGTAGCTTCAGATTCACTCTGTACAAACAATGACCTCAGACTTCTGCTTCTCCAGTCACCGCTTCCAGACGCCTGTGATGCTACACGTGGTCAATGCATTGCTGGATATCCAATCAATGCACACTAGGGAGCTCTCTATCAACTGAACTACATTCTCAGGGTTTGTTCTCCCTTTCAATAAACATCCCCTGAGTCCTGTACCTGGAGAAGTCCAACACCGACTTCCAGGAAGGCTGTAGCCAGTAACCACTCAATAGAACAATTTGCTCAATAGATGTGCTCAATAGATGTCAGTTCTTAGTTAACTGTGGTTTAAGTAAACACAAGGTTCTCTGGAATGATGTCCGATGTGACACGAGAGCCCTGGAAAGGGGGATGAGCAGTAAGGCACAGAGGACATTAAGGAGGCTAGTGACACATCAGAGTTGAAAAGGGACTATAGTCACGCTAGGCAATTACCAAGGACACTTAGGTCTGGCTCCTCTGCAGACAGGCCCAAGTTTAAAGGAATGCCCATGAAACAGGAATGCAGGAGATGTTTATAAAATGAAGATAAAATTGGAGGTGAGAGGGCTTGTCTCCATCAAAGCAAGGGGCAGAAGAAAAGGACTTCAAATTCCCACTTGAGAGTGGCAGAGGGCCGGGGAAAGGGGTGAAGTGGAATGCCACTTGAAGCCCTTTAGAGCTTCCAAGGTGCCAGGAGGAGAAGAAAGAGCAGGAAGAGGGGAGTCAAGGGTTAAATCTTCAGTTGCTCTTCTCTGCTTCTGAGAACAGCAGGCTCCTCTCAAGGGCAGTTCAGGCCCCCTTCAACTCCCTTCCCCTTGTGGACTTAACCTCACTGGGCCCCAAAGTCTGCCCCAGGCCACCCACCAACAGAGACAGGAAATGTGCCTTCAAGATCCACCCCACTGCCTTCCCTATCGCCCCTCCAGATCTAGAAGTCAGCGCCTCCATCCCTAGGATCCTAGCACTTGGAAGGTTTTCTTTTTTTCCTGCACAACACCCCCTCCCCACCTCCTGCCTCCTTGTCTTAGATCCCTTGACTGATCTACACTTTCACTATAACGCTTTAATCAGATTTGCTCTTATCGACTTTAGTACCCAGCCTCATTCCACAAAGGATTGGAGGCCGCTTCTAAAGTTGCAGGTGGTGGCTGCTTTGATAAAGGCGTCCCTCCACTCTCTTCCCAAGTACCTGCACCACAGCCTGGAGTATGGATGCTGTTTCTGGTTCTAAGTGTAAAACCAGTGAAAAGGTACCTTTGAAGCCTGGCTCCAGGGTAGAAATCATGTGCAACCTACTTAGTGCCCTAAGATAGTACACACTGTTAAGTGGAGTGTCTCGACCATAGAAAATAGCCTTGAGGGATGACATTGGTGAGCTATGTTTGAGAGGTGCTTGCAACTCTCTGGCCTCCTCAAGTGTGACCCCCAGGCAGGACATTGCTCTTGGCCTGGGGTTTGGGTTCTGAGTTCTGAGCCGGAGGTCTGCATTGGAAGGCGGGGTTTGGGAGGACCAGGGTTTCCCTCCCCCAAAATTCTGCAATGTTCACACCTCCTCAGCCCCTTTTCTGGCCAGGCTTGCACCTCTGCTCATAAAGCATCGAACGGACAGGTGCCAACCAATCAGAGCTGCCTGAAACTGGAATCTTTTGCTAAAAGGCCTCTTGGCCACTGCCCAGCTCGGCAGCCAGGGGAAGGTCCAGCTTTGTCCCTAGGGAGCTGCTATGAGAGACCCACTCTTGAGAACTCCCAATGTTGTGGGAAACTCAATGGTGTTTGCCACCCCACCCCCATCCCCATTCACAGAGACAGGATTTGTTTGGGTCTACCCTGGGAATGAGCAGGGCTTTTCTCTGCTAAGGACCCAGGCAAGGTCAGCTGCGTCAGCACAAGGACACAGTGGAGACTGCGAAGGGCTTTGGGACTCATCTTTGTTTACATTGGTCATGAGTTTACATAGCTGCCTTTCTTCTGAAAACACCTGAGGGTTTGAGAAAGCATGGCACGAGAGCCTATGGACCAGCAGAAGACATGCTGTCCAAACAAAGAGCTGAGTATGGGGAGGAGCAGCCTAAGAGGGATCCTGGGTGTCATCTCAGTATGGCACCCACACTCCCTCGTATTTTTACAATCCCATGGGATAAACATCACCAACAGCTTATGGGTGCTGTAGAGAATTTTTCCTGGGAAGAAGTAATCAAACATGGACTCTCAGCTAGGGCACCGACATCCTCGAACAATCCCACCAAAGTCCAACTCTGCCAGCCGATGCATCTACAGAGCTTACTTACAGGGCAAGGGTGAGAGCTCACTTACATGGCAAAGGTGAGCCGTTACCTGAGTGCCTTTAAGGCAACACATCACCAAAAGGTCTCACACCTGCCTGGGTGACGACTTCCTGCTGCTGCATAGATGGAGTCCCCCTTTGGCTAACATTCCATAGTCTATACACTTCCAGAGAGGTTCGACCACATGCTTCTGGAGCCAAATTTACATACAGCTGGGAGGGGGTTGTAGGAAAGAGTGGCCAGAATCTGATGAACCCCCAACAGGTATTGTAAAAGCCCAAAGGAGTGTGGGTGCCGTGCAGAGATGACACAGAGACCCTCTTAGGTTAGTTCCCTCTCCATGTTCAACTTCTTTGGACAGCACATCCTCTGCTTGGCCAGAGACTACTTTATCTCATTTAGGGACATCTTGATGGTCTCTCGTGGGTCGTCACAGTTGCTTTGAAGCCGGTAATGGCTGTTATGCTCAGAGAGTCTGGCTTGAGTCCAGACTAGGGGATGCCATCCCCCTCCCCCACTTATTGCACAGCAGCCATTGTCAGACATAGCCTTGCTTGTATCTATAACCACAAAGGCAAAGGTAAATCCAGGCAGGCCATGAGCCTCGCTCCTCAGCTGGGTGACAATTATGGCCTCAGCACCGACATATGTCCTGTCTTTCATATGGACTCTGCTTGTCTCATTGATGAGTTCTACCTGGGATGTGTATACTTCGAATCTGTAGTCCATTCCTAGACTACACTTCCATTACATATGAACACTTCAGGCTCTGTCTTCTTTGGGCTTTGATACACTTTGGGACTACCACAGGAGTGACTGAATAACTTCTAAATCAACCCATTGAAACAAAACGGTCTCAGGCTGCTAGAACTGTAGGAGATAAGTAGAAAGATCATTTTAACGGGGTTCCAATCCATGATGAGCTTCTGAGAACCACAGAGCTCCAGAACAGCAGAGTGGACTCGGGTGGGATTGCAACAACCAAAAGGTTGCAAAGGCCTTTCTTACCATTCTAGTCTGCTTCCTACTGCTGTGATAAAACACCAACCAAAAACAACGTGGGGAGGGAAGGACTTATTTGGCTTATATGTGTCGATCCATCATTAAGGGAAGCCAGTGCAGGAACTCAAGCAGAGCATAAACCTAGAGGCAGGAACTCAGTAGAAGCTGAAGTAGAAACCTCAAAGGAATGTTGCTTATTAGCCTGCTCCCTATGGCTTGCTCAGTCTGCTTTCTTAGACAACTAAGGACCAGCTGCCCAAGGGTGGTACTTCCCACAGTGGGCTAGGCCTTCCCACATCAGTCATTAACTAGAAAAATGTCTGCACAAACTTGCCTACAGGCCAAATCTCATGATGTCATTTTTCCCACAAGGTTCCTTGATGTCAATTGGCTCTTGCTGTGTGGAGTCGGCAAAAGTCTACCCAGCACACTTAGAAAAGAGAGATGAGCCAGCAGAGCATGATATGTTTATTTAAAAAGACAAAAAGGTATAGGATATGTTCTATGGGGGTGTGGTGAGGTGTGGGGAAAGGGGATGTCTCCTCGGGCCCATGCCAAGGCATCCCTTTCCCCTGAGGGACCAGCTGCATGACAGCATAGTATAGAATAGAGTTTATTCAGGGCATGGGGAGATGGGGAGGGAGTTAAGAGGTAGTAGAGGCATAGAAAAGCAGAGAGAGAGAGAGAGAGAGAGAGAGAGAGAGAGAGAGAGAGAGAGAGAGAGAAGAGAGAAGTAGAAGCCAGCAATGACCACATGGAGAGAGGGGAGAAGGGTATGGAGAGAGAGAGGGAACAAGAGAGCAAGAAGCAAGAGAAAAAGGCAAGAGAGGGAGGAGGGGACAAGCAGCCCCTTTTATAGTAGGTCAAGCCTACCTGGCAGTTGCCAGGTAACTGTGGGGAGGAGTTTAGACAGAATGCTAATAGAGCACAGGCATATGCTGGATGCCAGCTGTCCTGACAGAACTGGGGTACAGCCTGAGGGACTGCTGTCTTAAACATATTCTTACTTACAGCACATGGAGGCGAGATGGCATTCTTACATCTATGTTACTAGAAATTGGATTTGTGAAGCGGACATCTTTTTTGGGGGGAGGGGGTGTTGAGACAAGGTTTCTCTGTATAGCCCTGGCTGTCCCTGTCCTGGAACTCACTCTGTAGACCAGGCTGGCCTCAAGGACATCATTTTTTAGAAAGTCAGTAGACAAGGGTTCAAATCCATGTTGTTCTACATCATAGCTCTGAGGCCTTGAAAAGTGGCCACAAGCTGGAGTCCAATGTCCTCCTTAGGAATGGAGAGATGACAATACAGACCTGGCTGGAAAGCTGTCAGGATGAGAGGCAGCCCTGGGAAGAGTCGAGGCCAGGTACTTGGGAAGGTTCTATGATAGGTCTGCTTGCGTCACAAGCAGCATGGGGACACCCTTCGCTGGCTCCACTGCCAAGGTCAAAAGAGTATGGGAATGAGTTCAGAGTTTGCAGGAACAGCAACCACACGTATGATCTTGATTGAGGAGTTCTGGGTTTTGCTTGTTCTGTTTTAGGTTTGGGGGTGGGGAGCATCGTTTTATTTGAGACAGGGTCTCATGCATTCTGGTCTAACCTTGAAGTTGCTACGTAGCTGGAGATGTCCTTGAACTTGTGAATTGACAGTGCTGAGGTTACAGGTGTCACACCCTGGACCTGGTTCACATTGTGCTGGGAATGGAGCCAAGAGCTTCATTACACAAGAAAGTGCTCTACGGCCTGGGCTACAGCCCCAGCCCTTGGTTTCAGAGTGGTTTTGTTGTTTGGCTTGGTTTGGACAGCCAGCTGAATTCACTATGTTTTTTAAGTTGTCCTCCACCTCATGATCTTTCTGATTGGCCTCCAGAGGTCTGGGGTTACCAGCATGTACTTGCAAAGGTTAAAAACATGAAGCCAACCAACTCCAGTAGTCATCCCTGTTAACCTGTGGTCTCCTGCCTAAGCCCCGCAAAGCCTCCATCCTCCAGCGGGAGCAGGGTTGACATGGTAGTTTGCTGCCCTCTGCTGTCCACAAGAGGAACTAACTTACTAACGTTTTTTTCTTTGTTTTTGTTTTTTAATTTCCAAGAAACCTGTGGCCCCAGGTGGTTCAGACATACAGAACTTGCTCTAGTCTTCTGAAAATAGCTCCAGAAATGGTAGTGCCAGGCCTGGCTGCATAGTCTAAGGGGCCCAAAGACCTTGCTAAAATATATTACATTGCAAGTTGTCCCCTGATTTCCACATGAGTGTCACCTCTCTCTCCCCGTCATCTCCCCTCCTTTCTTTGTCTCCCTCTACCCCATCTTTCTATCTCTGTCTCTGTGTCTCTATCTGTCAGTCTCTGTGTGTCTCTTACACACACACACACACACACACACACACACACACACACACACACACACATCCCAAAGACAAAAACTTTAAAAAAGAAACACAGAAGGTGGGACATGGTATTAAGCTAAGCTTCAGGCACTTATGAAGTTGACATCTTTATGTCCACCTATGCCTCATACCCTGAAACTAGGATGTCCTCATTTCTACCTCCTCCTGACATTAAACTCCTGGGCTTCTAATCTCCTGAAGAATTTTCAGACTTTGGAAGATATAGGATGGAGGTAAGTCTCTCCCTAACAGGACAGTCTTGTAAACAGACTTTGCTCGAGGAGACTGTATCACAAATCCAGCCTCTTTTCAACTCATTATTAAGGCCAGGAGGGGCCAAAAACTCAGTTCCCCCTATAGAGGCCCTGGGAGTCAATTCAGTTTTAGGAGCTGGACCAGTAGGGATTCAGATGTCAATTCCGAACAGAGCAAGCTACATTAAGAACAGAGGTGAATTAAATTTCTCCAAGAGAGTTTATGCCAAAAGAGAACATGGGCCCACTGCTGTCACCTGCTATACAGTAACTCAGTGTACATCTGGGGAAGGAGGAAGAAGCAGAGAAAATGCCAGGAGGGTTGGAGGGGCATCTCTGTGAGGGAATCTTGGCAGTGAGTGGGGGCGCAGCCTGGAGCGGATTCAGGGAACTGGTGATGGAGGTAAGGGGAATGAAGCTCAAGATCAGCATCAGTGGGAAAGCACTCGAGATCCAGATGGAGACATAAGCACCCAGGGACGGCACACACCAAGCATCCCTCAGACTGGACCCGAGGGCATCAGAAAACACAACTGTGCTAGTTCAGAGAAAGGACAGAATCCTGGCTTCTGAGCAGCTTCTATTCTTAACTTCTCCTGGCCACACAGACTGGCAGACAGCTGCCACAGGAGCTGAGGGAGGAGAGCTCACAAAGTCAGAGCCCCTGAGTGACAGAGGAAAGGCAAGAGTTGGGTTTGCACACACCTTACCTAGCACCAGAGCTCACCTGCCATGGCTCTCTCTGCTGCTGCAGGCCGTGTAGGAAGGCCCTTAGCCTTGGTTCCTTTTCAGGGGGCTCTCTGTGGCCACCGTTCTCCCTCCTCTGCATTCTCTCTCCCTCCCCCCAGCCCCCACCTCTCCTTCTGTTTGTTTTCATCTTTGCTTTTTTCTCCTGTCCTTTGCTGTCTAACTTTCCATTCTCTCTTCTCTCCACCTTTGTTTCCCATTAATGTGCTCACTGACGTCAAGGCCATTACGTGTTTTACAGATTATTTTCCAATAAATATTTCCGTACAGCCAACGACAGTCATCCATCTCTGTTGGTGGTTTTGCCCCCTGTGGTTTTTAATCACTCAGTCTGTTGGCTGACATCAGCTGCAGCTGGAGAAGAGCAAATGGACAATTTCAAAAAAAAAAAATCAACTCATGAGGTTTTAAGTTATATACACAGTTTGGATTCTGTGGTGAAATCCCCAGCTGCTCCATCCTCCCTGGGACATGACTGTTCCCTCTGTCCAGGGCATCCACAGTATATATACTAACTGACCGTCTGTTACTTAGCCATCGCCTTAACTATGGTATATCTCCATGCTTATACTCAAGTCACCTTAACTCTACTTAATAATGATCCTGAAGCATGAGAGTATGAATTGAGGAAGGATCAATCAACTGTGGGACTCTGTGGACATGCTATATTTAGGACATATTTGAAAACCCTAAGTAGACAGGGATCCGTACTACCTGTGGTTTCACACAGCCAATAAGAATCTTGGACTATGGCCCTCCTGAATAGAAAGTGAGAAGGGTATGAAAACACAGTGTGACCCCTGACCCCATTCCCACCTCTATGCCCTGGAAGCCCCAAATCTAAACATCCAGATGTACTAACAAAAATTAATCCAGACTTCCTTTCCTTTGTGCCTAGATCCGAGACTGACCTCATGGGAAGACTAGGCAACTATAGAAAGGAAAAGACATCTAACTCACATATCAAGGGAACTGGCATAATGTTCACTCAGTAAGACTTCTGCTCACAGGGATGATTACAGACACATCTTCTGGGTGGAAGCCACTTGAAACATAGTTACCCAATGGCACTGAAGAGTGAAGCCAGTAGGCAGGCTCTGGGAAAAGCCAGACATGAAGCAGAGATGTTACAGAAGTATGATCCCTCCCTGCTTCTGCTCTTTGAGCCTGGGGGGTGAGGGTACCCAGTGGTATATGAGCGACTGCTGGTACTGGTGAAAAGCAGCCATGATGTTGGTCCCTGAAACCGAAGGTTGCATTCAGAGCAATGACAGTTGAGAGCCCAGAAAGGGTGGGAGCCTGAGTCACCCTGCTCCCAGCCCTCACCAAATGCTCCCCAATCCTGCTACTGGCTAACCCCTGAACCGAGCATGCCCAGGAGGAGATGAAGCATCTCAGCTAAAGACAAAAACACTTTAGAAAGAAGCCACTGCTCCAAAACAAGACTGGTCAGAATTCAGCCAAGAAAGCCCCTGTGAAGGTGGGCACGATGGTGTAGCATCCTAGGAGCAGAGGGGCTTGCAACAAATTCAGGGTCAGCTGGGTCCGATCCTATATTAAAAGTAAGGGGGTAGACAGACACAGTTATTGTGAAGGGAGAGGCAAACTGTCTAAATTTGCAGATGACAAGGTCCTATAATTCTTACAAAAAGCTATTCAACTTAATAAACAATTTTACCAACAGTGGATACAGGGTCAGCCCACAAAGTCAACTGAATTCCCATGTATTCACAATGGGTAGATTAAAATGAGATTTCAAAGAAGAAAAAGAAGAATCACATCTTTTAAAAAGATAAAACAGACTTCATTGAGATTCGAGGCTTTTGCTCTTCAAATGGTCAAGCTAAGAAACTGCAAAGACAAGCCAGAGATTGGAAGAAAAGATTGGCAATGCATCTATGCAAGAACAGGCTTGTATCCAGATTATATCAAACCCTCCCAAGATTCAATGACTAAAAGAAGTAAATATGAGGAAACGATTCGAGGGATCACTTTCTAAGATAAACGGGCAGCTAAGGGGCACATGAAAAGCACTCGGTCTCACTAGGTCATCCAGGAAGTTCAAGTTAAAATCACAAATAGATGCTATTATGTGCCCACCAGAAAGCTAAATGGTGAAGAATGGCAACTGCCAATTCCAAAGGCGACATCCATTGCTGGAGGTCATGGGGAATGGCACAGTTGTGTAGAGAAATAAAGGGACAAGCTCTTATAAAGACACACTTGCCAATAACTCAACAACATGTCCACAAAAAGGCTTAGCACAGACACTTCTTACAGCAGCAGGATACACTAAAGCCCAAAAGTGGGGAACAACTCAAATGCCTATAAGCTGGGATTCAATAGAGGTACATGCATGCTTTGGGACGCCACTCTCTGCAATGAAAAGGGAATGAACTATTTATTGCTTTAAGAAATATTATTGGTGACCCTGAAACACATTATTTGAAGTGAAAGGAAACAAACAGGAAATGTATGTGCATGCCTCCAATTACATGAACTCTCAGAAAAGCCAAAGGAAGAAGAACAGAACACAAACTAGTGCTTGCCTGCCTGAGCCTGGAGTTGTCGCGGGGGGTGGAGAGATGGCTTGCAAAGAAGTGGGAAGCTCTAGGTGTAGGTGGTGCATATATGCTGTACTTTATGTGGTAACGGTTACGCAACTGAGTACAATTCTCCAAACTCATTATTTACTTCTAATGAGAGCAAATTACACTTTCAAAAGGCTGGATTTAAAGACAGACAGCATGAGCTGGGTGGTGGCTCAGTGGGTAAAGACATCCTTGTAAAAGCCAGGACTGGTGGCACCATCTATAACCCCAGTGCTTTGTGGAGTGGAGGTGGAAAGAGGAGGCTCCCCAGAGCTGGCTAGCCAGCCAGTCTAGCTGAGCAGGGAGCTCCTGGGTCAGTGCGAGACCCTGACTCAAAACTAAGGTGGAGAGCAACAAAGGAAGACACCCAGTGTCAACTTCTGGCCATTATGGACATGTATGAACATGTGTGCTCATATACATTAGTGAATGCATGCACACACTAATTAATAAACAAGATCACAGCAAGGAGTTCTTCCTCACAGTTACAAGATACAGGGTTCATATCTACATGTCCTTTATATTCGTATAATGATCTATTGTGCCGATAGTTAACGGGGATGGAGAAATGACTCAGAGGTTGACAGTGGGGTGCAAAGAACCCGAGTTTGGTCCTAGTACTCCTGCTGGCTCAAGAACTCTCTGTAACTCCAGACCCACCTTCCCCTGCACCCCCCCTCACACACACCTGGAAGTAGCAGGTGAAAGAGGCATCTCCTGTCTCTAGACTGAAGAGAGCAGTGAAGAACAGAGAGCAATGAAGGAGCTAAAGACAGGGGAACCCTACCCCTTCTCCATCAGAGGGAGAAGATTTGCCATATGGGGGGGGGGGGGTGCCTGCATCTTGTCATTAGAGCATGCGCTCTCCATTCACAAAGCCCAAGTGTACACTTGCCCATTTTCCAGGGCATTGTTCAAAAATGGCAAAGCAGGAGAAAAGAAGGATTGGAACTGCAAGAAAATCAACTGATAATTGATAACATTCTCCTAAGTTGTTCTTCCTCTCCAAGAGCTCATGAGTCATTTTTTATTCTAATTTGTTTTGTTTTGTTTTGTTTTGTTTCTGAGACAGGGTTTCTCTGTGTAGCCCTGGCTGTCCTGGAACTGTCCAGACCAGGGTGGCCTCGAACTCAGAGATCTTCCTGTCTTTGTCTCCCAAATGCTGGGATTAACGATGTACCATTACTGCCCTGTTGATTCTCTGAATTTCTACACTACACAAGTGAGGAGCACAAGGGGAAAGTACTGAATCTTTATTTTCACAGTATTTAATCCATAGATTTACTGGGTGGAATTGATGATTTCAGCTCAAGAGAATCTTCAGCTCTTTACTGATTTATGTTATTGAAACTTTTGTTGTTGTTGTTTTTTTTTAAGACAGGGTTTTTCTATGTAGCCCTAGTTGTCCTGGAACTAGCTCTGTAGACCAGGCTAGCCTCAATCTCACTGAGATCTGCCTGCCTATACCTCCCCAACACTGGGATTAGAGATATGCCTTCATAATTTTAAAGAAATGGTTCTTAGATTTATTTTTCTTGTATAAAAAGCAAATGTGGTGTGGTTGTTGTGTTTTGTTTTTATTTTCTGAGACGGAGTCTTAAGCACAGTTTGGTCTCAAACTGGCTATGTAGCTGAGGCTGCCCTTGAACTTCTAATCCTCTTGTTTCTATTGCCCTATTCAAGTATTACATCATACCACCACCAAACTGTTTATATGATGGTAGAAATCAAACTCAGGGCTCCCAGAATACTAGGCAAGCTCTCTACTACTAGAACCACACCCCCAAGCACATCAAATGCAACTCTAGGCATCCATACATTGCTCTGTACACACAGTATGCTAATTTACTGTTGATTTCTAGCCATACAACTATAAATTCTTATGGATCTTCTATATATCTGACCTTACTTTATAAGGGTAATGGCAGACTGGATTCCCAGGTAGTTTTCTTTTTCTGACCTTATTTCACTGTTTGGAAGCTCATTATGTTGAGCCAAGATGATAGATGTAGGCATCCATGGTTCATTTCGCAAATCAAATGTCACTCACAGCTTATTTATTTGATAGTCTTTTATTGGTCCAGAAAGGGTCTTCTAGTCTTAACCCAATAAGTAATAATAATAATAATAATAATAATAATAATAATAATAATAATTATTATTATTATAATAATAATAATAATGTCCATGGAGTGTTTTAGGTTAAACAAAACCCATATAATTCTCATATTCCCAGGTCTAGACTATGTTGTCAAGAGATTCTAAGTGCTGAAAACAGCCTCCCTATTCTGCAGGTGGCCTCCTCTGTCTGTGATCTTGGCATGAGGGAAGAAGGCAGCCCTAACCTCTCCTGGTAAAGACCCTAAACCCCTTCACGGGGACCCTGTCCACATAATTTCAAAGTACTGCAATCACCTCCCCAAAGCTCTGCCTCTGAATATCATCACATTGGGGATAGGAGCCTCAGCATGGAAACGTGACAAGGTTGGGGGACACAGTGAACACTGGATGTCACTGGATGCACCAGTCTCCATCTCTTCACGTGGTTTTGCTCCTTTTGTCTTCCATGGGAATTATGTGCGCTGATTTTCTACACTTGATCATAGCCAAAAGGCCGAGAAGTGATGTGCGATGATTTTTCTAATGTTTAACCAAGCTTGAATTCCTTGGAATGGGCACTGTTTTGTCAGCATGGTGATGTTTGCCTGTAACACTCAACTTGCTAGTATTTTGACCCGTTTATGCTCACTAGTGGGAATAACCTATGGTTTCCCTTTTACTGCCCTTGAGAGTGTAAGGCATTCATCGCAAACAACTGCAGGAGCATATTTAGAAACAAAGCTTGCGCACCATCTCAGATGCCCTTGGTTATCCCCCCCTCCCCCCTCCCCGCCATACACTTTCTACACCAGCCTCCCATTTTTAGATTTTCATGGCTCATCCCTCAGGCCATGGGTCTGAATTCTTCCATAACTACCACAGGGTAGATGCTGTGGTAGAGAAGGACAAGTTGGACCAGCCCTGTTGGAAGACTATTGCCCAATGACAATTAGGAGGTGGGGCCTTACCTGAGAAGCCAATTGCTCCCTTTTCTTTCTTCCATTGATAACTGTAAGACTTTCTTCCTCTTTGCAACATTTCCAGAAAACCCCAAATGCCAAGAATCACAAATGCTGAGTGACCTCAGGTGAGTAACTCCAGTTTAAATCGCCAAAGCTCAAATATTCTTACCTATGAAACTTCCCGAGTACTGGCATGAGAGGCTTCAAGAAAAAAATTCCCTATCTGACCAAACAATGATGGGTCAGAGCCAACATGTGGATGCATTAAAAATGTGTGTATTTACTTTCAAATGACATAAGAAAAATGCGTATGAAACAAAAATGAGTCTCCTGTTGAGATTTGAGTCCCATCTCCAAGTTATCTCATTATTATATACAAATACTTAAAAGTCTGAAATACTTTGGATCCTACATGTTTTGGGTAAATGACCTGGACACCTCAAGGACTGTAACATGGCAGTCTGTAGAGTAACACATGACACGTCAATGACGTCTACTGACTTCAGTGTCCCTCTCGTACACCCTGCCCTGAACGTGCATCTCCTATATATTAGCAGCTTCACTCTCCATTCTGACTCTGCATTCTAGAAGATCTAAGCTACGAATCCTGTATATAGGAGCACAGGATTTTCACTCTTTAGGTTGGTGTGGCACCGTTAGGAACAACTGTCTCTTTCTTTTTAGTGATTTTAAAGCCACCATTCTGTTACACTCTATCTTCATAATTTTCTGAAGTTATGTTTTCTTTTCTTTTTAAAAAATATTTATTAATTTTTATTTATGTGAGTACACAGTAACTGTTTTCAGACACACCAGAAGAGGGCGTCAGATCTCATTACAGATGGTTGTGAGCCACCATGTGGTTGCTGGGAATTGAACTCAGGACCTCTGGAAGAGCAGTCAGTGCTCTTAACCACTGAGCCATCTCTCCAGCCCCAAGTTATCTGTTTTCTAACAGTTAACTTTTATCTGCATTTTAAACTTTCTTGGCATAAAAACTTACTAGTGTGTCTTTATTATCTATCATATTTCGTGACATCCCCGTTCCCTGTTGTTATTTTGGCACTGTTCCAAAGCCAAAGACTTCTCTGTATAACACCTAAAAAATCAAGTTTGAACTTTGTTTATGTATTTGATTCCTAATGAGTTTGCCAGTTACCACGAGTCTTTCTCTGTCTCTCTCTCCTCCTCCTCTTTCCTTTCTTCTATTTATTTTGTTCTTTAACTTTGAGAAGTGAATGCCTGGGTCAGCTTTAACTTCCCTTTTTTATACATTGTTCTAGAAGTGCTAGAATACATGCCTCCTAGAGACTAATTTGTCTACATTACACACACGGGGGGGGGGCAGAGAGAGAGAGAGAGGCAAAGAGAGAGGCAGAGAGGGGGGCAGAGAGAGAGAGGCAGAGAGAGACAGAGAGAGAGCAAGAGAGAGAGAGATCCACCTGCCTCTGCCTCACGAGCGCTGAGAATAAAGGTGTGCGCTAACACCACCCAGCTACATTCTATATATTTTAGTACACACTTCCTTAATTTTCTTTGCTAGGTTCACACACTAGTGGAGCCTATGTTGACCTCCTAGCTTTACTAAGATTACAAGCATGAGCCATCACACTCAACCTCTTAACCTAAGGCTTATTTAATTTCCGTGGCATATTTTTCTTAAGAATTAGAATTGTTTATTCATCCTGAGGGCGTGTGTGTATCATCTTTAAAAGATCATCTCTATATTTATTTATACTTCAATTGTATTAAGGTCAGAAAATATTCCATTATAGCAATACTTTGGTATATAGAGATTTATTTCATCTCCAAGAATAAGGTTTCCACTTGTTCCCTTATATGTGTAAAAGTGGGGTTATATTGTATGCACACTGTGTTCACTAATTCAAAATGCCTATTAATTTTTCATATAGACTTGTTTCATTGATGACTGGGAGAAATGTATGTGTTTGATCTGAGGCAGTTTCTTTTTTTTCCTCATGTCCAGTAAGACACAATTATCAAGGCGACACTTAAATTTAGAACACTTCCCTAAGATCTGCCCAAGTTTCTATCACACCCTCTACACTAGGGGTAAATCCTCACCAAGATCCAGTCGGAAAAAGTTGGGTCCTTGCTTCTAGAAGATGGGGATTAGCAAGAGCTACAGGACCGGCCCAGTCTGAATTCCTCCCAACAGGAACTGGGAGACTTTGCCTAGGAGCAAATCTTGAGAACATGAATCTGGGCAGCCACTGGTATACCGGGTGACCTTCTGCAATGCAGGTACTAATGTACCAGTGGAAACCAGGGGGTATTTCTAATGTGCTGTTGGGTAGCCCCTTGATGCATGAAAGAAACTATGGTAAAAACCATACTCCTGGGATGGATTAACCAGAGTGGAAACTAGAGTGTCCACTTCCTATGTGCTGAAGATCTAGGCACTGCATTAAAACTACAGCGAGTAGGGACTGATACTGTTGAAACTCAGTGGCCTGAAGTCAAGGGTTGGTGATAGAGGATACTGATAGGGAATAGTATGGAGATATTGAGGCTGTGATGGCAGCATTCAGCTGTCAGATGCAAAGCAGAAATGACAACAGGGGTAAGGTACATAACCAAGGAGTGCATCCCTGTGATCTAGGGAGACACTAAGTAGACAGGGCAAGCCAGGGGCAAGGGAGAATGCCAGTCATTGGAGGAACTGCTTGGCTGCTTTTGAAATCAATGTTCTGACTGGGTGAGGAGATTCAGCTGCTATGCTCAAGGCCACCATTCCTGGGGTTGAAGGGATTATTCAGTTCATTCGAAGGACCCGAGTTTGACCCCACAAACCATCACTACTAAATGAGATAGGCATGTCAGGATACACTTGTCATCCTAGTCCTGGAGGAGTGGAGACAGGACCATCCAGCTTCATAGGCAAGCTTTAGGACCAGGAGGATTATTCCAAAGGAAGCAAGTGTTCCTGAGGATGACACCCAGACGTAGTCCTCCAGTCTATAAACACTCATATAGATACGACCCGCTTCCCACTTTAAAATACCTCCCTTACTCAACTTGTCCAGACTTGAGCTTGTCCGTTGATGGAAAGGAAAACTGGGTGGCTTGAGGGAGCTACAGTTATAGCCACTTACAGGGTATCTACTAAAACTACCCTTTTAGGGTTACTGAATATAGGGGCTTTTTGGAAAATGGCTTATTGTGGGGTTTTCCCCCACACATTGCAAAAGTCCAGAAAGAAATTCTTTTAGATTTTGTGGACTACAAGGTCTTTGTCACAGTCAACTCTGCTATCAGTGCGAAAGAAGTCACAGCAGTAGACTAACAAATAGTGATGGCTGTGTCCCAGGAAGACACTCTGCACTGGCCAGTTTCCTGACTGCTGGCTTTGGGTATGGCCAATATTCATAGAAATTCTGTATTTGAAAACAATGTATAGCCGCCAGTTGTGTGCTTCACCATTTTGTATTCAGCACATCAGAACGAGCTCAATCAGTGGTGCTGTGCGTGTGTATGCTCTATAAACGGAACACTTACAACCCACTCTGACCATCAGTTTATCCCCTTTACTTTGTAGCTAGGTCAACATGTTAATGTTTGCTCTTTATTCCACATCAATGTAAACCTGTACCATTGTGAAGTCCTCACTGGCTCTAGGGAGAATTTATACAGTGAGTTAATGAAGCTATATTAGTTTTCTTGTGGGCTTTGCTTTCTGTTTTTCATTTTTTTTTTTTTTAAGATTACAATCTTTACAAACTAATGGAAGTCCATTCATAATCTCCTTCTAACCTGTGGGCCCCAGGGACTGAACTCAAGTAGTCAGGCTTGATGGCAGGTAATTTTACCCACTGAGCCATCTGGCTAGCTGTATTTATATCTTCAATCTTTCTATGGTTTTTCTGTTTTTATTTGGTTCCTTGTCAATAGTGCAAAGTATACATTTTAAGTCTTAGCCTCATAGAGGTTAGAATGAATGAAAACATTTGCTGAAGAGTCAGGCCTATTTGCTGTTATGACAACTGGGGCATACTTGATGAACAGGCTCTGGACAGAAGCAGTGGTGTCTTTGCAAAATTTCCCACTAGGGATTTTGACTGCGTTTGTCAGTCACTCAGTAATTCCACCACAATAGCTAATTTGGCTTTCTATCCTTGTGTTAATAAGTACCCTGTGGCAGTGAGGCAGTAAGAAAGCATCAGGAATCCCCAGCCATGTTGCTGGTCCCCTCAGATCTTGGCTTGCCCTCCCCTATGCTCCCTGAGTGTCCTCACACACTCGCTGGTGTTGGGTTTCCTGTTTCACATCCTAGACCTTAGGGTAGCTGAGATCGGAGTTCATGACTCAACATTCTACCAACTGAAAATAAAAAAAAA
>NW_022196904.1:101702395-101736189 GCF_008632895.1 Mastomys coucha | reverse complement strand
AAAAAAAAAACCCTGGCACCAAGCAGGAAGCTCACAGCACACTTACCCCGACTCCCTGCTCCATATATCCCTGGCCCCTGGCATGTACACAGCAAGTTAACAACTTAGGAGTGCATGCCTTTTATTCTAAGGCTATTGTGATTCACAGGAGAGGTGGCTTCTTGGGGGTGTGTCTGGGATCCACAGACAAGCTAAGCTACTATATAAAACTTTTGTTGATTTTGGAAAGAGGGTCTTATGTAGCCTGTTGTCTTCAAAACTAAGTATGTAGCTGAAGGTAGCTTTAAACTCTTGATCCTCTCATCTCTACCTCCGGGGTGCTGGGTTCAAGGGCATGGAGCACTTCACCTCATGTATTCTATGCTGAGGTCAGAACCCTAAGGCCTATGTGTACGCTAGGCAAGTATTCTACCAATGAGCTCCATGGTGAGGCCATTTCTGTCAATTTTAACAGAGCCCCAAAGACAGACAGGGCAGCTGACTTGTGGCTGTTTAAGAAACCCTGTAGGGCATACCTAAAGCTCTAGTGATCAGGCACAGTGGACACAGCCACAGCCACCACTACATACAGGGCACATTTGACTAGGAAAGATGGCTCAATGGGTAGAGGCACTGGCTGCCAAGCCTGATGACCCAAGTTCGATTCCTAACACTCATATAGTGGAAGGAGCAGACTGAGCAAGCCACTGGCTGGTGTGGACTTCCCACACCAACAAAATACAAGGAACTTAAGAAAAAGAAAGCTAGGCAGTGGTGTCACATGTCTTTAATCCCAGCACTTGGGAGGCAGAGGCAGGCAGATTTCTGAGTTCGAGGCCAACCTGGTCTACAGAGTGAGTTCCAGGACAGCAAGGGATACAGAGAGAAACCCTGTCTCGAAAATACCAAAAAAAAAAGTAAAAAGAAGGCAGATTTCACTCTCAACAACTCAGACTGTTGCAGATAAGAAAGGTGACCCACACTTTCATTTTCTTTATTTTTCATTGATACCGTATGGATACAAAGTTTCTAGAAAGCTACAAAATGTCTACCACTTTATCAAGAAGGCATCAAAATGTGTCACTTTGCAAAGACATGAAAACACCTGCAGGAACTGACACAAAAATAGCATTTTTAGAGTGATGAAATAATTGCACTTAACTGTCATGGGTATTAAAGTTATCACACATATGTACCGCGAAAGCTAGAATACATTTGTTTTTGTTTTTTTTTTTACAAAGCACTTTATAAAAAAATTCTCTGCACACAAACCCTATAATTTTCATATAACTATCATACTAAAGATAAATTCACTTTAAAGCCAACACTTAGAACATTTTTTTTAAACAAGAAGGTACCAGTACCTAACACAAACGTTAACGAGTACATGAACGCTGTACTGCCGGGAGGGTAGTCAAATGCCTTTTGAAAGTTTCTGCAAACAGTTTAAGGAAACATCAATGAGCCACCTCACCCCCTTCTCCACAATCTCCCCCAAGAGGAACCCAGTCACCCAGATGCTCAGGTTCCGGCCCAGTCCCAGCAGCAGTACAGTATCAATAGAGCCACTGACCAGATGAAATGCCACAAGCCCATCCTATACACTTCACAGGAGACAACAGAGAAGCCATGAAGTCGCTTAGAATCCGAAGGAACACACGTGGCAAAAACCAATTTACATAAAATTTGAGCGTATCAAAGAAGTAAAGGCTTTTCAGGTTTTTTAAACGTTACAAAAAGATTTTTTTTTGTCATTTTTCAGGCACGTACTATTTTGTTTTTACTGTTTTTCTTTCCTTGTCTGAAGTCATAAGCCCACTGGAAAAGGCCTAGAGAAGCTGATCTTTCAAGGAGGTAACAGGAGATGGACATCCTTTTTTCTTTTTTAAAGAAGTGCAGTTAATAATCTATTTTACACATTGAAACTAATCACAGAAAACAATTAATTTGAAAAATAAAAACACAAAACTCATAGACAGGTTTTCTAACATGATGGATGTGTGGATTCTGCCCGCCTCTCTTAGAGAGAGAAGAGACAGAATGCCCGTGGTAAAAACCAACAGGGGCCAGGCCGAGCAAGGCTGGAGTCTAGTGAGACCTGACACCATGGTCATGAATGAATAAGGTGGGAGACATACACAAAGGCTGCTTTTATCTAAAATGATATAGTGTGGGCCACGGGACCCAAGGCAGATTCACAGAGAAGACAAGTTACAGCTTAGGAAGGAACAATAAATACAGATATCTCATCTTAGTTAATGATGCGTGACTTCAGTGAGGCCTACCCTTTGCAACACAGTAAATTTAAAATACAAACCTTCATTTTAAAAGATATAAGCAAAGAGTTCAGGAGAGAAAACTACTGCAAACGAGACAGCAACGGCTAGAGAGAGGCACAAGAGAACACACATTTGACTAAGTTCTTCAAGTTGTGGTGCGTCCCTGCCAGGGGGGTACACGACAGCAAACTACTAACTCTAACCTGTGCTGAGAAATTACCCTTTTCATTTGATAGTTGCTTTTTCTTTTAAAGCACAAAACAAAAACAAAAACAAAACCTGGACTTTTTATACATACTCACAACTTGGGGTGGATACAAATCACTCGGGCAATTTCAGAGCCCAGAGCGGCTATTCCTTAGGTACCAGGGAGGGGCCGAGAGAAAGTGTGTGGTAGAGTTTTTGAGGCTAACTTTCAGAGTTGTCTGTCATTACTTTCACACCTACATCAGCAAAAGAAGAAAAAACAAAACAAAACAAAACACCTATTTTTTTTCCTGGCTTCTTTTTGCCTCCTTTGTTCTTTCTCCTTATGGTATGGGGTTTCCAGATGCAAAAAGGTTTTACTCTAAGCTGACACACACTTTAAAGAGTTGGCTGAGGACTAGAACATCCTTGAAAATGCCAAATTGCAAATGGTGTGCTCTTCGCAAGTCTCTCACAGCACATTCGGACATCCGGAGCCAGCAAAACTGCCCAGAGACACTTCAACTGCAATGACCCTAGTGAACCCATTTTTAATTTTTGTTCTGCACTGTCATCTCAATTCGAGGTTTCCAACAACCAAATGTGTAGGCAGGTAAGTGCACACTGTCGTTCCAGTGGACGAGAGTCTCCACAGTCTGGACGCGGACACGGGAAAGGCAGAGCCATGGTGTCCACCCACTGGCCGGGATTCGGGTGCTTGTGCGTTAAGTTCCTTCCCAGGGACGCAGAGCCGGGTGAAGACTTGGTGGACATGCTGGGGAGAGGTGGCACACACAGACACAACAGTTCGCAGGGCTTCCCACTGCCGCACTGTGCTGTACAGGACAGTGGTGGTGGGGTTCCCCACTGGCAGGCAGACTCACAGCAGGCAGGGACCACACGGTGCTCGATGCTCTCATGAAGACAAGCCTGCGGTTGGTTATTCATCCCGGTTAACCAAAGGCATTATGGTGATCTCGAAATATTTTTGGTCTCTCTACAAATTGTCGTTATTATGGTGGCACTTTCTAAGCTGGAATCTCGAGCCAAAGGCACTTTCAAGCTGGAGTGCAGAAGATTCACAAATAGCTAAGTATTTGGTCATGGATTGAAAAAGGCATCAATGAAAAGTACAATTCGCTCTTCATAGCAAGCTGCAGAGCGGCAGCCTTTAGTTTTGGTATGGATACGTACGTGAGAGCATGGTCAAAGAATCGACTTGGGTTCTGATTCAGGTTGTTTGAAACCAAGTCATCAGCTTCCTATGGAGCTGGATTTAAAAAAACGGGCTTTTGAAACACAAATGAGAACGATTTTGGCTTGTCCTGCTTCTGATATGGGGCCAATTAGCAAGTGGACACCCAGAACAGGCTGAGAAAGGCTGGCGGCTACAGGTATTACTAAGGCACTGCTTTACTGGGAGGCTTTGGCAGCTGTGAACTGAAAACTATGAAAAGTAACAGTAGTAAGAAAAACGCTTCCAGCTTACAAAAGGGCTCATGGTTCCCAGGCAGCCTGTCGTACTGACGCCCTGCCACGTGACTTCTCCAAGATTTAAGGCTTTTCAGGAACGACACGGGCAGGGCTTAGCCACAGAAACATCAACACAGAAGAGGCCAGCAACTCAAGCATCCTAATGTCACAGGTGAGGACACCAACACACAGGTATTCTACCCTTTCTTGGGACAGGCATGGTGTGCCCGAGCATAGACAAAATTATACAAATTACAGGTACCTGGTCTGTAAAACTGACCGTCAGGTGACTTCAATAATAAATGGTTGTATAAAAAGATGGCTAATGCCACTGTGGTACTGAAGCCAAAAGAAGATCTGGATCTAAAAGTCCTCTGAAGAATTTTAACACCAAGGGATTTCTTTTGGCTGGCGTGTGGGCAGGACTTTGTTGCTGGGATGTGCGGTAAATAGAAATTTGACTCAAAGCCTGTGGCTGGAGAACTGTCTTCTGAGGAAACAAATGGCCCATCAGCCTCACCATCTACTTGTGGTCCCCAGACAGCTCTAGGGGATCTAAACTGACTCTGTCCATGCATTCCCAGGGGTCACTTAAGCACAGAGCACCAAGGAAAGATGGCTTCCACCCAGGAGAGGCCAAAGATGAAAGAGAAACCCTCACCCTTGTCCTGTGACTGAGACTGGACCAGGCACCTCTCATCCCTCAAGATGAAGGGGAATGGGACTGTGCTCTCTTTTAGTTTGAGTACGAGGCACCTTCTGGAACAGATCCAGACCTGCTCCATCCCTAGAGATGGAAGCGATAGAACAGATATCATGGAGCATGAGCTGGACAGCAGAAGCAGATATACCCTACCTGGAAAAGGAGGAGGAGCAGGAGGAGGAGATGGGGAGCTGAGAAAGATCCAGGCGGGGGAGGGGATTTTCTCTTTTTAAGCCCTGGGAAAAAGTAGGCTATAAGCCAAATCAGAAGTGCTCTTTAAGAAAGAGTCAGATGGCTATAGGGAAACTTCTGGCTGGCCTTCCCCAGCTTCCCCAGACAGGAGAGAAAGCAGCAAGAAAGAGATGGTGGCTGTGCAGGAGAGTCCTCTGACAGAAGACAGGATGCTGCTGAAGAATATTGCCACTTGCTTTTTCCTGACCTTAAAAAATTGGGGGGTGGGGGAAGAAGAGTTGGGTCATAGCATCAGAGAAAAACTGGTTATCAATATGCTAATATGACTAGTAAGAGAAAAGGCAGCCTTTTTTTTTTGGTTTTTCGAGACAGTGTTTCTCTGTGTATCCCTGGCTGTCCTGGAACTCACTCTGTAGGCCAGGCTGGCCTCGAACTCAGAAATCCACCTGCCTCTGCCTCCCAAGTGCTGGGATTAAAAGCGTGCCTGGCAAAGGCAGCCATTTTTAACTGAGGTTGAACCTTGCAAAACCCAGGGCAATGAGCTGTGAGAACTGTGGAAATGGCTAGGAATTCTCAATCCTCCGACGATGCACAGGGTACAGCCAATTAATGTCCCTGGCCTCCAGTTAGCTGGACTCTAGGGGGTCCCAGGACACGTTCTGAATAAGTTTTGGGTGGACTTTACGTCTCTTTCACTGGAAAGATGGTCTCTAAACTATGCAGTGGCTAAGCAAGATGTCTACATTATATCCATGACAGATCTGTCCCAGTCACTGTGAGACAGCTCTGGGGAGGGAACGGTGAGGGCAGGGCTCAGCAATGGTGCCCATAAGCTTTAGGAAGCTGAGAAGAGGGCAGAAGGAGCCAAAGATTAAAGACTCAGATTAGAGGTTAGAACAGAACCTCCCACCCCAAACCCAGGCTTTCACTTGGGAAATAAAGCAACTTTGGGGTAACTGGGTCACTGATTCAGAGAGGGAAACTCTCTGAAGACAGAGCAGAGACCAAGAACAGAAGGTGGGGTGTGGTGCATAGACATGACAGAGCCACTGTATTCATCACCTTCAGCAACCGTGAGAGCAAATTGGTTAACATTGCAAGGCTGAGGAGCTATTGACAGCTGATGGTTCTGGGGGAAAAGAACTCAGTTTAAGAGCGTGGTTCCTGGCAGGCTCGACCATGTTTCAATGGATGTCCCCACACCCAGGAGTATGGGCAGCACAAACTGGCCATGGTGGGTGTGCTGGCTAGTTTTATGCCAACACAAGCTAGAGTCATCTGAGAAAACAGAACCTCAATCGAGAAAACATCTCCATAAGAAATGGCTGTAGGCAAGCCAGTCGGGCATTTTCTTAATCAGTGACGGGGGCAGGGAAAGCCCATTGTGCATAGTGCCATCCCTAGGCTGATGGTCCTGGATTCTATTAGAAAGCAGGCTGAGCAAGCCATGAGGAACAAGACAGTAAGCAGCACTCCTCCATGGTCTCTGTATCAACTTGTAGTGTCAGGGTCCTGAGGCCCCGACTGCCTTCAGTGATGGACTAGGATGTGGAAATGCAAGTTCACTTTATCCCCCAACTTGCTTTTGGGTATTATTAACATCGTAACAATATAACTGTAACTAAGACTAAGGTTATTTTCATTTTAAAGGCAAGAAAGAATGAGAAGTTGGGAGGGATGAAGATATGAGGGGAGGTGTAAAATAAGAAGGTGGGGGAAGAGTAATATACATTAAAGAATTTCACAGCAGTTTTAAGAGCAAAAAGTGAGGTCATCCACACACTCCCTTCCTACTGCCTAGGAAGGCATTAGGAAGAAGCGGACCAGACAGTGAGGCAGCAGGCATGCCGCCCTGTCTCTGTGATATCTTACCCTCCCCACTGCCAACCACTATCCTCTAGGTGGTACATGGGAAATAAGTCCTCAGAGCCTTAGAGGTACGGAGGAGCAGCTGCACTCCTGAGTAGCAGACCTCTCCCCCATCACATTCTGGGATGACCTATAGCCACAGGAGATTACTGGTATCCATTCATTCATATCTCCCTGGTCTCAAGACGTAGGGGGTTCCTCTTGAATAAGGACAGAGGAAACCAAAGCTAAAGAAACCTCCCTAAGAGGGTTGTCCAAAAGATTAATTAATGTCACAACCAGGAGACATCTTTAAACACCTGGTTTGCAGACAGATAAGGGGGAGAAACTCAGGGTAGCCATTCCTTTGAGGGCTGGCTTAGAAACAGGGAACCTAGGCAGTTCTCCTGAGGAGAAACAGTTCCCTATTGGCTTACATAAGGGAGGCACATTGCAAATGGAAAAATCGTACACATGCTCCTCTGGTCTTCCCAGGGATGAGGGATGCTGCTGGGAGAAGATAGAGTCAATCCAGTGTGGTTCTTTAACTACATGCCAGCTGCGCCCACCCACTAAAAACCAAAAGATGCCAGATATAAGCAGTCAGAGCTGATGCTGGGGCAAAGGTGTGCGTGTCTCCAGGATATAGCAGATGTAGAATTTTACTTTATACCTTTAGTGCAAAAAAAAGCCATGATTTTTTTTTTAACGTAAAAAGTTTGTACCATTTCTATTGTGTTTACATATTCCTAACAGTTGTGTGTGTGTAAAGAAACTCTGCTTTCCTCCCACCTTCCCTGGGAAGCGGAGGGTAACCTTTCCTGCTTCCCCAGTGAAAAAGTACTTAGGGAAGTAACCCGAGGCTGGCCACAGCAGACCAGCTCTGCTGGGTAATGCTTTGGAATATTCTCTTAGTAAGAGAATGAGGGAATCTGCTTGAAAAGATGTGTGTGTGTGTGTGTGTGTGTGTGTGTGTGTGACAGAGAGAGAGAGGGAGGGAGAGAGAGAGAGAGAGAGAGAATGAGAATGAAAATATGTGTAAAGGGCCACTGAGGCTTATGGACAGATGCCCTTAGAGAAAATATATCCATGTCTATTCTGCAGACAGAGAGGCGATGAGCAACTAGCAAACTGACAAAAAACAGGAGCTCAAAGAGCTGACTATCCACATGTGCATGAACATAGAGCTATAGTCATATATGCTTCCTATGCATACTGGGTTACCAGCAACAACCTAACCACAGGCTGGCGAGGATGCTGGTGACAGTGACATTCTGGGGAGCAGAGACACTAAGCCTGATGAGCCTTCTGCTTGCTCAGTTGATGACAATGTTCTTCCAGCCACAGGATTCTGCATCCTTTGCAACTCGCAGTGCAGTATTCACGCCAATTTTTAAATTTGCTATTAAATTTCAGTGGCTCAAATGTGAACTCGTCTCCATAAAAAATTTGGTTGACCATATAAAATGTAACTGCACACACAAGACTATAACATTGTAAGCTTAGACTTGTTTCAGTATTATCTACTTATTGCAAAAAGAGCCATCTTTTCTTTTTCATTAAATAATGAATTATCACATTAGTACAATACAATTTTACATTTTTAAATATACTATATATGTTAAGGATAAGGGGTGACATTTCCCTCCTTTGTAACACCTGTTTCAAGAGTTTAATGAATTAGGATATTAGTTTTAACCTTGTGGGTGGGGTGGGTGGGGGTGGGGAAAGGTACAAATTTGTCTCATTAGGATATTTTAACCAAGTATGTCTTAAGGCTATAGTTTTACATTTGGTTTTAAAAAGAAAGATTTCATTTAAAAAATAATTTAGTGAATTACATTCTTCCATAACTTCCTTCCTAATTAGTTATAAAGATAAGTCTAAAGAATCTTAGTTTTCCTGTACTAATTTACATTTATATTTAAAGATTAATTTTACTTGTATCTTAAAACAAGAATTTCATGTTGGAAAAACAAAAAAAGAACTAAATACATTTGTATAAAGGCAGTCAATGCCCCATGGCCAATCCTCTTTCTCAGTATTTTCTACCACAACAGGAAACAGGTCTGCAGAGAGGCTTAGCTTAGGCTGGTAAGATTCACCTTCCCCAAGGAATTGTGGGTTGCAGATCTGAGGAATACACAAAAAACTGCATCACAACTTCACAGCTACAAAGATAGCATGAACACATGGAAAAAAATAAGTTCACTCGAACAGGATTAGAAAGGTCAGGGTGGGACCCAGGGGGCCAGGGTAGCACCCTGTGTGGTGAGGTTTACAGTCAGTCGTTCGATAATGGAGAGTGTGTGTGTGCACATATGTGTGTGTATATACAGATATCTCTATATATAAATAACCAGGTTCAGTCCTTTACAAGCCTGTAGATATGATGCTGTGCTCCATGTTCACTATTCGATACTTCAAATACACAGGCCATGCAGAGGAGAGTTTCTTGAGTATCCCTGTTTGTTACCACCTGTTTTTAAAAAAAAAAAAAAGAGGCATATGTACCATCACCCCACATACATGACAGCAAGGCCAAGGTGTGCCACATTCAGAAGATTACAAGGCTCACAGGAGCCCCATGAACCCCACCTGATGCTGCTCTCTGCTGACACAGGCTATACCTCTCACAATGTGTTAGGAAATACCCATTCATTGCCCCTGGAGGTTTCTCTCCCTCTCTCACATCTATGATCTTAGTTCTTTCAAATCTGAGCTCTGGCTCTCCTCCTCACATTGGCCCGAGGCCCCCAGGCTACCTCAGAAGGAACATTCTCTGAAGGACAATCTGATCAAATGTACCTCACAACGCTTCAATGGTTCTCTGTGACTTTCATGTTCTAAAACGTTTTGAACTTGAGTGCCTTATCTAGCTTGTCAAGGGTCTAATTTCCCCTCTGCAATGGTCTGTTTCACTCATCTAAGTTTCTTTTGCCTCCAAGCGCCCAAGCTCAGCGTCCCTAACTGAAAAGAATAAAGGCTCAGCTCTGAGTTTCTCCACGGAGCTCTGTGATTCACACAGACTGGTGTTTTTCAATATCCAGCTCCTCCAGTTAACTGTGAAGAACTGAGACCATGTCCTCTGGTTAGCCAGCTCAGGCATGGTACGCCATGATCGAGCTTCTGCTGAGTGAACAAACTTTATGACGGCCAAGCTGTGTGCCTACTATGAATGTACTGCAGTATGAGATGCTCGGCACAGACCTCATAACTCTGCGACTGGGTGCTATAGCTCCCCATAGCAAAGAAGAGGCTGAGGTGCCACCATCTGCTCAAGACTAATCAGCTCAAAGCTGCTACCTCATGCGTAGGTCTTCCCCACCTCTGAGCTTGGTCATATTACCTCAGCACTATGCCCATTTCTGTGAGACACTGGTGATAATGTTATTTTCCATTCTTTGACTGGATGAATACCTGTCTCCCTCATCTGACCTTGGGATGGCTGCCCGCCTCAGCCAATCCATCTAATTATTCCTAGCACCTGATACCCATGTGTGCACTCAGGAAAAAGTCTAACTTGCTTGGTAAATATGAAGAATGTCTGCTTATCCTTCAACATACACAACTTCTTTATTACTATTGAGAATCCCACCCCACCTATATCTAGACTTCAATGGTGCCTCATTCAGAAATATGCAACAATTTAAATTGTTGTATATGACTGTGTATCATAATCTGCTCATTTTCTTCTTTGACTCAAAGACCATAAGTTACCATGGCACACTATGATCATAAAAATCACTTCTAAGTAGCCAATGCTATACCATGGTGCAACTGAGGGAATTTAAAGATTCTCACTGGCCATCTTGGAGGTGAAGAATACAGATTTAAATGATCCATTTATTAATGGAGACAACTATGGAGACCTTAAAGCTTCAGTTCAAGCTTTCTGATTTCATGACTCAATCTGTGTTGATCACCATGACCTGAGTCATAAGGATCCCTTAACTACAAAAATGATACTGCAGTTCATGGTAAGAACTTTACAGTAACATTTACAAAGGGTCTTTATGTCTAGCATAAGGCTTGTGATTTCTCATACACATGCATTTTCTTGTAAATCCATTCTTTCTGTCTCATGTATGGTAGGCCATGTTCTCTACCACTGCATATCCCTAGGCTTCTTTTCATTTTGCTTTAAAATATTTTATTTGATTTTACCTTATATGCATGAGTATCTGCCTATATGTGTGTATGTGTAACATATACCTGGTGCCCTCAGAGGTCAGAAAAAGGTTGTTAGAGCCCCTAGAACTGGAGTTACAGATGGCTACAAGACATCGTGTAAGAAACTTAAGAGCAAGTGCTTGTAATTGTCGTCAAGCCAGCTATCTAGCCCCATTTTTTCATTATTTATTTTAAGACAGGGTCTCACTAAGATAACTAGGCTGGCCTTAAACACTCTGTAGCCTAGGAAGACTTTGAAATGTGCAATCCTCCTGCCTTGGCTTCCTGAGTAGATGAGATTACAGGCCTATACCACTAGGCCCAGAAGACAGCAGGCACACTTGGTTCCTGACTCATCTTTGTCCTCCCAGCTCTGCTTGGGGCTCTCACTACCTCTATGTGTTCAGTTCAATCCCAATGCAACAGGATGCAACTAGAGAGCCTAGCCTACCAGTCGTCGAGAACTTAAACTGGCCTGATAACCCACTTTTACTTAGCAAAGTGGTGGCCAGCAGCTGCTAACAAGAGCTAGAAAGTACAATTTCTCCTGTCCATCAATTGGATGTTTTCATTTTTGGAATCCTAAAGTCCACGATTTTCTAAGGCAACGATATTATTTCTAACAAATGTTCCTTGGAAATTATTAATTGCTTATATCAAAACATTTTGTTTAACTGCTTAATGACACTTTGCTGTTGTTTTGAGAAGGGTCTCCTACTATAAGCCGAGCTTGGCCTTGAACTCCTGATCCTCCTGCCTCCATTTGCCATATGCCATTATGACTGGCTTTAATAGACATTTTAACCAAACCCAGTGAGATCCAGGATGATGGAAGTTGTATGTCCCAGAGGCATGTTGCTGACAGGTACCTGGGCTCTCTGACAATTGAGGCCTGGCTCTGACATCTCAGGGCCACATTCAATTGATCCAGGTTCTCTGAGGCAGAGCCCAGATTGGTGCTATCACAATCCTCAACCTGCAGTCACAGACATGTCTGAGCTGGAGTTAAAACTCCTGCTTAGAGAGGTGGGTGGCTACCACCTAAGAATTCAAGTCACTGACATGGTTTTAAAATCTAGAAAAGAATCCAGAGTGTTAAGGCCTGTACTTGCTTTTATATGTGTGTGTGTGTGTGTAGGCCAGAGTTTGATCTTGCATGTTCTCCTTGCTCGCTCTTCCATCTTATTTAATATTTTTTTTCTTTTGGAGATATAATCTCTATCTAAATACAGAGTGCACTGATTAGGCTAGGCTGGACAATGGCCTCCAGGGAATGAGCTACCCGTCCCCACTTCCCCAGTGCTGGGCACTAAGAGGCAATGCCATGAGGGCTGGCCTTTTGTGGGGCAGAGAAACAGTACTCAACCTCCATGCTTGTGTGGCAAGGTTCTTACTGACTGAAGCATCCTCCCTAGTTCCCACACGCTTGGACTGCAGCAGAGTACAGTTCTGAGACAGATACCTGCTCCCTGCCACCGCTCACTCTGCAAACTGCCACTCTGCAAGCTAGTCATCTTCCGCCAAAAGGATACTGGGAATGTTCCCCAGACTTCCAGGCTCAAAGCTTCAGGAGCACATAGGTACAGTTGAGACTCCATTAAGACTCTCTCTCTAGAGAAAGTCAAGCTTGTATGCAAAATCCATTCATGCATGAGCTCTGAGATGCCAGTCCCTGATGCCAGTGACTCCAAATTCTGGCTATGCCATGAGTACTCAGGTTGCTAGGCTTGTAGGGCAAGTCACCTGAGCCACTTCATCAGCTTGTCTGAAGATAGAGTTTCACTGTGTAGTCCAGCCTGCCCTCAATCTCCTTATCCCCTTGCCTCAGCCTCTTAAATATGGGGATTACAGGCACATAGTACCACATAAGGCTTAAATCAGAGTCAGCCTGCCTGCCTGCCTGCCTCCCTCCCTCCCTCCTTCCCTTCCCTTCCCTTCCTTCCTTCCTTCCTTCCTTCCTTCCTTCCTTCCTTCCTTCCTTCCTTCCTTCCTTAAATGGGAAGGGAAAGTGGAAAGGAGCCTTTCAAACCAAACCAAAACAATATATATCTGATTGAGAACCAACATACCAGGTAAGGGATTCCTTGGATGAACACTCAGGCTCTCCATTCTAGTAACAGAGAAATGCAGCAGCCTTCAGAGGCTGTGGGACCAGAGGTGCCCTTGCCAGCCCCTCAGGAGAACTGCACTCACTGAGGTTTACTGTGGCATCCTGATCTTCAAGTTTAATCAAGAATTATTTTCTTTTTAAAAAAGCCTTATAAACCCCATTACTGAATACTTTATGAACATATTTTGAGGACAAAAACCTCTGACTCTGGCAACTGATAACGAGTCATGGTATCAGAACTTGTTGAGCATCAGTTACCTAAGTATTCTTGCTGAAAACTGGCTTGCTTCCCACCCACAGTCCTCAGTGTCCCCAACAAGCTTCAGCACAGGCTCTACCAATGCCAACCAGGAGAGAGACAAATATTACCAATAATATGGTGAAGTTTTCCAAAACACTGTTCATCATATATTTCTCTGGTAGGTGTTTAAGCTTGTGGATGAAGTTGATCATATATTCACACATTGGCGAGCGGTTTATTCGGTACACGAATCGGCCATTCTCGAACCTCGCATATTCTGTCTGTGAGGAAACAGAGGTTTGAGTGTCTTTATATTTCCAAACATAGAGAATGGCTGCTTTTGAAAGCATGAACTTTTCAACATGAATCATCTATTGATAAGCTCTGTCATTTCTGACGATTACCTAATCACAAACAAACCCTACCTCTAAATTTACAGCCAGGCACAGAAACTATTACTTTTCTGCAAGTTAAAAAAATGTTGTAAAGGGTGATCTTTAAAATATTTGATAAATCCTTCCAGTAAAAGTGTGTGTGTGTGTGCATATGTGTGTGTAAGAGAGACAGACAGACAGACAGACAGAAAGACACACACACACACACACACACACACACACACACACACACACACACTGACTTCGGTCCAGAAAAATAGAAATTGCTAGTAATGAACCAGAAAGAGGTGCTAAACATGGTGAGTGGAGGCCACAGAGTGACCACTAGGCCTGAATACACAGAGAACTCAAAACCTTTAAGGGAGGAACCACCGCAGTTAAACTGGAGAATCTGCTGTGTTGGATACTCTGAAGGCAGATCTTTCGAGACAGATCTCTCTATGTAGTCCTTGCTGGCCTAGAACTGGCTATGCCGACTAGGCTGGCCTTCACTTACTAGAATTAAAGGCATGCATCACCATGCACAGCTCTGTAGAAAAGCCTTTGATATATATCTTTTAAATCAGGCTCCCAAACCCAAAGCCTATCTTAGAAATCGGAATCTAGAAATATGAATCCAACACAAATCATAAAACATTCAGAATTTAAAAAAAGAACAAACATGATAAAAACCACAAAATCCTATCAAAACATGAGACAGAAATGCAAATAAATTTATATTAATAATATATCATTTTAAATATAGTTATAGTGTTCAAACCATTTACATTTCTTTACATTAAATAAAGTGCATATCGTTTGGAAATAGGAAAGCTGGCTCCTAGCTTAGCAAAGACAGAAAAAGAATAGTAAGAACAACCTGTTGCATCTGACCCCAGAACCTAATTATAAAATCAGGGCCCAAAAGCTCCTAGGATGAGAATGTTACAGAGAAAGATTCAGCTGGAAAAAAGATTAATACTTAACAAATATATCCACTTGCAGTTGTATTTTGTACAGACAGTGTATGTGTGTCCCCGTATGCACGTGGTAGGGGGGTCAAAGGAAAACCTACAGGAGTTGCTTCTTTCTCTCCTTCACACCATGTGGGTGCCAGGAATTGAACTCAGAATCTTAGGCTTAGCAGCAAGCACCTTACCCACTGAGCCATCCTGCTAACTGATCATTAGTCCCCTCCTTTTAATTCTAATTTTGTGCTCCAGCTAGTTTGTCAGGACAGCCACACCCCACACTACAATTCTAATTATCCTTAATGCTCAAGATTCCCAACTGATATTTCCTGTCTCTCAAGTCTACTCTTATATCTCTAATTATCTCCTATTTGTCCCTTGAAAAGGTACTGTCTGGTCATTGCTGCTGGCAAGCATAAAGAGTGTGACCTCTGGCTCTCCCTCCTCTCTAAGCTTTAATATGCAGTTACTAAATTCCATTTAAAAACTCCTACTGGAGTCCCGAGGAAGCCATTTCAGGAAAGCTCAAGACCCCTGTTAAATTCACCATCAACTCAACCCACCGGTATCCTTTCCTGCCATTTTAACATCAGTCTTGCATGGCTTCGCTCAAGAGGCACCAAAGCAGCCCACACCCCCAGAGCTCTGCCTAAGCTCTTAGACCCTTCCTCTCCTGACAGGCACCCTCTAGCCCTGGCTAGGAAGGCAGAGTCTTGCCACAGGCAAGTTAGGCTCCTGGAAGGAGAGAGAACTGCAGCAAATAAAACCTCAATCTTCAGGTGGTGGCAGTTAGGCAGAAGACACTGGAAAATCAGGTAGGTGACCAGACTGCCACCTTACAAACGTTATTCACAAAAGCAACTAAACCTGACGAGACAAACAGGTCTGTGAAAGCTTGCAAGCTGAACACAGGATGGAATGCCTTGCTTTTCTGTATTTGTTTTGAGATAGGACTCTGGTAAGTAGCCCAGGCTGGCCTAGAACTCAAGTCTCATGCCTCACCCTCCCAAGTGCTGGGATTACAGGCACAAACAAACACTCCTTACTGAAATTTAAAATAAAAACAATTAAAATGAAAACAGTGAAAACAAAACAAAACAAAACCCTACCGGCCCCACTTCACCCCCCTGCAAAGGCAAGAGTATCAAAAACAAGGTGTCAGAAGCGGGGGAGGGTTTCAGATCAGCTGCAGCCACCTTGATCATTAGCCACAATGCCTGCAGCTAGGAAGTGGAGAAGCATCCTGATCCAGAAGCCCAGCCAGAACCCCTAGGGGACATCTCACCAAAGAGACCAGCTGGGCAGCTGGGCAGGACTTCCCTCAGAGAGGGCTAGCACAGAGCATCCCGGATGATCTCAGATGCTGCCCAGGCATTTTTACCTTTACCTTTATGATGGTAAAGATACAAATGGAAGAGAAAGGAGACCCGAAAAGGTCCTTGCCGACTGGAAGGCAGCAGGCTACCCAGAGGACTTTCTCCTCTAGGCCAACTTACCTCTACTTTTTCTACTACTTGTTTCCCAAAGGAGCACACTTTGGTGGAACAGGTAACTGTCATGTTTTCAGAGCTCTCATACTGACTGCTCACACCATAAAAGGCCCCGGCATCGTCTTGGATATTGCAGTTTAAGTCCGCCTGTTGGAAGGAAGCAGGGGCAGGTTATTCTCTCATCTTAGGGTCACAGTGGCAAAGAATCTCTCTGGTAAGCCTTTGAGCAGGTAAGCAGTGGGGAAGATACAGTTGCCTCTACAAATACCAGCTTGATGGGAAGTCACTTCCTTCCCAGGCGGGGCTGAAGTTGCTGTAGCCAAGGATGGCCTTTATGTCCAGTCTCCACCTTTTAAGTTCTTACAGGAATGTACTACCTACCACATCCAGTTTACAGATGCCGGGGTTGAACCCAGGCGGGCCTCATGCGTGCTAGACAAGCACCCTACCAACTGAGCCCTGCAGTGGTTGGTACACATCTGGGAAGTCTCGCTTTGAGAGGACACGCTACCAGGATGCATTCAGCCCAACTTCCTTGCATTCAGTATTGAGAACAGGACTTGTAATGAAAATTCTCAAGTTTCTAAAATGTATGGAAAGTGGGGCATGAAATGATTGTGTCCTTTGCCAATCTTGTGAGAGACTTAAAAAACAAAACCAAAACCAACCAACCAACCAAGCAAGCAAACAAACAAACCAAAATACAGGTTCCTGCGGCGGCTGACTCATCACTGTTTTAAAAATGATTACCACACCCAGAGCAGAAAGGCTTTCTACTAATGACCACCCTACAAAAATACTAAAGCACATCTATGCATATAATACAGGTAACTGTATTCATTCTTATGAATGGCCTACGATGTAAGGCTTATGCTGGACAAGATGCACCTGGCTACAAGCTAATGAGAGAGACAAGCACAACGGAAAGGCTATCCAGTCAGAGAGTAAGTGTCACACCAAGGGATGATGGGAGGCCTTAGATGCACAGTGAAAGGAGACCTTCCCAACTCATGTGATCATGCATGAACAGGAGACGAGGAGGTACACAGACGTGGCTCAGGCTGTGGAGCACTAAATAAAAAGGGAAGGTTGCATCTTGGAGCAAATGGGAAGCCCTAGAAAATTCTGGTGCCAGGAATCAAGATTAAAGCAGGGCTTCAGAGCGCAATGTCTGCAGGGCATGGTGCCACTGCGGAAGGCCATGGCCATGGGTGGATGCTATTGCTGCAGTCAGACTGTGGTGGATGTACAGTTCCCACAGCAGTGTTAGAATGGGAAGCTTTGGGGATGTGATTAGGAGTCTGTCCTTGTAAATGAATGGACAATCACAGAAAAGGACCACGCCCTCCACACAAGAGGCCTCCCCAGACACTGGTATCTGGACTCTGGGCCTTCCAGTCTCCAGAAATTCAAGCGATAAATCTGGTCCTGTCTATCCAGAGTTCCCAGCACACTGTATAAGAACAGCATCAGAAAACAGGTTGCAACCAATTGTTGCTCTGTAACAACTCAATGATACATACATGCTTGGGCTGGAAAGGAGGTTTTCAAATTATTTTTCTTTAGTTTCAGCTTCAGAAAGTCCTACCTTTAAAGAAGAATAACTAAGTAGAACATGCCTATAATCCCATACTGAGGAGACAGAGCAGGAGAATCACCATAAGTTCAAGGCCAATCTGCACCACATAGTAAGTTGTAAGCTAACCAAAGCTATAGAGTAAGATCAAGTCAGGGGGTGCAGAAGAAAAGATAGCAACAACTAAGGGGGTATATGCTCAAAGGGACTATAAAATAATGATGTGACTTACTATTCTAAATTGAACAACCTAGTACGTTTGTGTTATTCTGAAAGACACAGTGACAGAAACGAGCAGGTGTTTTGGAATAAAGAGTGGAGGAAACTCGGGAGATGAAGACTGGCCGGGAGGATGGAAGGTTGATGGGACAGTAACTACTTAAAATACCTATGATAACTTGTCAGTGTACATCACATTCTGAAAATATCAGCAGTAATGGTTTGACACCAGCAAATTGATGACAGTGTTCAGTGTTCACACTTCCATCCCTGTGAGCTGAAGGGAAAGTTGCTGCCCCCGGTGGCCGCATATCTAGATCCCATAACAAGAGTGAGTTGGGTGTTCTATTTCTTTACTCCCAGTGTTAACTGGTACTCTATTTCAGTCAAACTCTAAAGAGAGAGCCAGAGGACAGAAGTGGCTGAGCCTGCCCCTTCATCCTCACTATCACTAAACAGCTGCCATTCATTTACAGGTCTGTAGAAGGAGACCAATGGATGAGGGAAAGAACCTGCAATGCATTTGTGCGTTTTGCTATAAGCTAATATTATGCATGGTAATTTAAAGCATGTAAGTGCTGTGTATATAAAATAAGCCTCCAATTTATCATTTCCTTTACTAGGAATTAGGCAAACAATCTGGAGGGATTGTAGGATTTCTTAGAACGGTGTGCATATGAAAATAAAGACTCCTTTTTTAAAACAAACAAACAAACAGACAAATGTTTTCTGCCATTGTCAATTCCCCACAGACAAACAACCCTCTTAGCTTAAGCCTGCACCAGATCATGCTCATTTGTACATTGCCCTGCATCACACTGTACAGGACTATGCAGATAATGCTGATGAGCTTTTATCTACCATATACTGATCCTCAAAAATGAAGTTATTGGTCAGGTGTGGTGGCACAGCCATGCAATCCCAGCATCACAGAGGAAGACTGAAGCAAGTCTGAGACCAGCTTGGTCTACAGTCAATTCAAGGCCAGCCAGAGATTCATAATGAGATCTAGTCCCCACCCCCCACATGGGAAAGAAGTTACTAAAGGTCTGGAGGAGGGTGGTGGTAGTATACTCCTTTAATCCCAGCACTCTGGGAGGCAGAGGCAGGTGGATCTCTGGGTATTTGAGGCCAATGTGGTCTATAGAAAGAATTCCAGGACAGCTAGGGCTACACAGAGGAACCCTGTCTGGAAAAACCAAAAAGAGTCTGGAGAGATGGCTCAGCAGTTAAAGGCTAAAAGCACCACAGCTGTGTTTCCAGAAGTCCTGGGCTTGCTTCTCAGCACTCACATGGTGGCTTACAACTGAACTGTGTGCAGTTCCAGTTCCAAAGGATCTGATGCCCTATTCTTGTCTCCCTGAGTACCAGGTACTCATGTGATATATAGATAAATTCCACAAAGAGTGGAAACAGAGAAAACCACCAGATACAATCAACCAACCAACCAATCAACCAAATTTGAAAAAGAAGGAAAGAAAACCTGAAGGTGTTGGGACTTAAGGTCAGTTGGTAGAGCGCTCACCTAACATGCACAGGACAGGATGCTAGTTCAATCCCCAGCACTTCAGAAACTGAACACTCATGAGGTGGAGACAGAAGAATCAAAGTTCAAGGTTATTCTCTGTTACATGGTGCGTTTGAGGCCAGTCTGAAATGTATGTGATGCCGTCTCAAACAAAACCAAACTTCAAGAAGTGGCTCACACAATTTTCACCCTGGTGCTCTGTTCTGGCGTTTCATTTGTGACGTTCAGCCATGGGATTCTGCATGGTTCATTCACCCATTACTTCAGCAACATACCGAGAGAACCTCAAATTGGATTTGTAATTTCAGAGTTTAGATCTTAAAAGGTTTGTCCAGTAAGTGACAAATCAGCTATTTGCAGGCAACATCAGAATTGTTTTACAAAACTATCTTTGCACGTGAAAAGTAATTCTGCAATCACCAACTATACACAGATGCTCTTTAGAATGTTCTAGGAGGTTCTGATAGCATTAGAACCATTCTAGAAAGAAACATAAGTCAGCTAACTCTCTACGGAGCAAGGCAACATAAGAAAGAACGGAAGCAACAAGAGAGACAGCTGCAATGAGTCTGAGGCTCACAGAAACTACTTACCCCAAGAAGTTCAAGGATGACCTTGAACTTCTGACTCTTGGTTGACTTCCTCACAACCAAAGACTAAAAACACCCAACTCATGGAATTCTAAAGGCAAGAAAATAAGGGAGAAAAAGTATGCTGCCAGTTTTTTACCTAATCACAGAGTATTTTCTAAAAGCAGATAAACACAAAAACACAAGAAACAGCAAAGGAAAATCCACTCTTCTTGCTGCATACCAGACTTAAAATGCATCCCATTCCCTAGTTTGCTGAACAGGTTTACTGTGGAGTAGGCTCTGAAAGGGGAGGGGTAAGCAGCCCAAGGAGAAAGCCCTTCTGAGAGACCCTCTCAGTTGCCCTAAGGATGTATGGATTTCACAGTTCAACTCTTTCTTCTCCATGAAGATATTCCTTTCCCAGACCCCTGGCCCAAGATACATAATGTTTAAGTGTTTATACACATTTCTTCAGTGCCACGGCTGGATGCAGTCAATGGTCTCATTAGCTCCTTTTCTGCCCAATGCCCTTCTTCCTGATGCTGCAACAAACTGTTGCTGTAGTTAGGGTTTCTATTGCTGCAACAAAACACCATGACCAACAAGCAAGTTGGGGAGAAAAGGGTTTATTCATCTTGTACTTTGACATTGCTGTTCATCACCAAAGGAAGCCAAGACAGGAACTTAATGGCAGGAACCTAGAGTCAGGAGCTCATACAGATGCTACGGACTGCTGCTGCTTACTGGCTTCCCTGGCTTGTTCAGGCTGTTTTCTTCTAGAACCCAGGACCACTAGTCCAGGAATATCACCATCCACAATGGGCCCTTTCCCATTGATCACTAATTGAGAAAATGCCTTGCAGCGAGATCTCATGGAAGCTTTTCTTCAACTGAGGCTCCTTCATCTCTGATGACTCTATCTTGTGTCAAGTTGACACAAAACCAGCCAGTACAAACTGCCACAGATTTAGGGGCTTAAAACAACACTGATTGATCTTGCACTCCAGGCAGTCAGAAATCCTACTGGGTCTCACCAGGCAAAAACCAAGGTATGGATTAGCCAGGCTGTCTCTTGATGGAGACTTTGAGGGAAATCTGATTCTTAGTCTCTTCTAGTGTCCAGGGTCACTCAAATCCCTCCTCTGTAGCTCTTGGTTCCAGTCCTTCTGTTCCTTCTACATCACTCTTCCCCCAGGATTATACTGGACTCAGGTGGAAAATATAAGCTATCCTCCCATCTGAACCTTAGCCCCTTCCTATGCCTTGTGGGTAGTGTGACATAGTCACAGACCCCTTAGATACAGGCATGGAACTCCCTGGGACATCACGACTCTGCCTAGCACAGTTGCTGACAAAGCAGACATAAAGGTTTGTTAAGAACAAGGCATCTCTTTCAGATGGAATGTCTGGCCTGGCTGGTGATCTAGCTAACACTCTTGCTGGGTGGGGCCAAGGAACTCACTAAGGAGCTGTTCTTCAGGAAGATGGTACCACTCCTACAAAAGACTTCACCTAAAGCCATGCTAAAGAGAAAGGAGTAGCCAGACAGTGGCACACTGTGGCACACGCCTTTAATCCCAGCACTTGGGAGGCAGAGGCAGGTGGATTTCTGAGTTCAAGGCCAGCCTGGTCTACAGAGTGAGTTCCAGGACATCCAGGGCTACACAGAGAAACCCTGTCTCAAAAAACCGAAAAGAGAGAGAGAGAGGAGAGAGGAGAGAGAGAGAGAGAGAGAGAGGAATAATAATTAGTGCTTTAATAAGACACTATACTTTTCTCCCAGAATTCCTGCCCGTAAGGCAGCCGTGGACTGGCACCACAACTATAGGGCTCCAGGACCCAGCCCACTTTCCTGAATTACTAGAAAAGCCTATTCTTTCCTTCCCTTCTTCCATTCGAAGCATGCTTCCTAGTGTACCTTGGGCTTCCATATGCTTCTTTGGAAGCCCCTCTGGCTGACTTTCATAGCAGTTTAAAGTGGCATGGTCCTATCCCCTTCTGCAAGCAGTGCTGGCATTTGCAGTCTGTCTGCCCAGTGGACTTCTTTTTAAACTCTAAAGCAACTGTCTTCTCACTCCCTTTTGGGTCCGTCCTTAAATTCTTTTATTAACAAGATTAAGACCTCCAAGAGGGGACCTCTGTTTCCCTGTATCACTGCTTCCGGTAGCTTCTATCAGATCTCCAGACGCTGGAAGACAATTCTGACACTCTCTTCAGTTTTGCTGAGCTCTCCTATTCTCTCCCAGTCTCTCCAGCTGGCTCTATCCTAGGCTCCAATTACAAATCTATTTTCATTAAGCCTCTCTCCATGTTAGATTCTCTTCTATTTAGTCCAGATATTCTGGGTGCCACTTCACCTGTCACTGCCTTGTCTCCATCATCGGGACAACAGCATGGGCAGCGGGTCCTTGAGTTCCTCATCTGGACCAGAGAAGATGACATGAGCAGCTGTCCAGTGGGAGCACAGCAGTGGGAGCACAGCAGTGGGAGCACAGCAGTGCACCTGCAAGCTGCTAGCTGCAGTACTGATAACGGTAAGAAGTGCCACCTACTACTTCTTCTAACTCCACAACTAAAACACTGACCAGGACAGAACCTCATGTCCTATCTATAGACCCCTTCCCAAGAACAATCAATAAACATAATGATAGCCACCAAGACAACAAGCTTAGCTTCAGTCCACATGGGTGCAGATAGCAGGCTGGATTTTCCCCAGATAAACAACGCAGGATACTTCCCTGACTTGTGAGTTTCATGACATTGGTGTAACTACTCAGACTGGTACAAACTCACTACTCTCCACAAAGGCACGTATAGAGGCACATTATGGAATTTTCACTAGAAACCAAGGCTCCAAGATCTATTTGTTAGGCAAGTTATGGAAAGCAGTGTGGGGGCAGAGGCAGGTGTCAAAGGTGGTCAAACAAACAAAAAATACACCAACAAAAAGTAGCCCTGGGGCTGGAGATGCAACCCAGTTGGGAGAGCACTTGACTACTATGCATGAGGATTTGGGTTTAAGTCTTCAGTTTTCATAAACCAGGAATGCTGGCACATGCCTGTAATCTACACATGGGATGTAGAAGCAGAAGGATCAGGAGTTCAAGGCCAGCCTTTGCTACATGCGACTCTTTAAGGCATGGCTTCTCCTCATTGTTCTCTTATTCAATAGACCTATTTATTCAAAGCTGTGGTTCACTGTTCAATTTCAAGGCTTGGGCGGGGGCAGGAGGGTACGTGACTTGGGGGGAAGCATTAAAAATGCAATTATCAGTCCAGCATGGTAGTCCACACCTTTAATCCCAGCACTTGGGAGGCAGAGGCAAGTGGATCTCTGTGAGTTCAAGGCCAGCCTGGTTTACAAAGAGAGTTCCAGAACAGTCAGGCTGTTACACAGAGAAACCCTGTCTAGGGTAGGGGGAAAATTTTTTTTAAAAATGAAGCCTGGTCTAGGTGTTTGGGATCCAGACCCTGAATTGGGGACAGGGCCAAGAGCTAGGCCAAGAACAGAGAAACTGTCCCTGCAAAAACCTGTGGCCTCTGGAGAGCCAGACAGCTACAGGGGAGCTGACAGCCAGCTACAGGGGAGCTGACAGCCCACATAGAAAGGACACTTGGTGTCACAAGTTGACAAGGCAAAGCTTGCTGGACCATGAGTAAGAAGAGAACCCCTAAGGTAAAGACATAAATGGGCAGGGCGGACTGTGGACATTTCCTTCAGACATATCTCCCTTCATTCTAGAGTGTGCAGAGGGCTGGGCAGGAGTTATGAGGTTACAGAAATGAAAACCATCCAGGAATGTCCTTGACAAGAGCCAGTGTAATAGGAACTGATAGATGGGCCGTTTTCAAACCACTGCTTTGAATCTCTCCATTGCATCCTCTCTGAGCCATGATCAAAGGACCAAGATTTCAAATTGTGAAGCAATTTTTTCCCAATGGCAGCATCTGGCTGCTTGGCAGGCGGAGCTGGGCCCTGCTGTGGGCGGCTGTCCAGGCCTGCCACATGGTGAGGCTGGGCCAGGCAGGGCACGCCTTGCGGGCTTTGCAGCTGCTCCCACAGGCGCCAAAGGACAATTGCTCTGCACAGGGCAAAGGGGCCCTGAGAGACTGGGCCTATCTGGGGAGTGAAGGGGTAGGTCTGGAGAAAGCTGGCAGCTCCAGAGCCCTCCCAGACTGCTTCATTTGCATGCATCTGTATCTTGGTCCAGACCCTCCGGGCCCCACAGGCTTCAGGGGTCTGGACAGGGAAGGCCTGCGTTGTGCTGGACATCTCTCCAGTTAGACAGCCTGCCTATGGGGACAGGGAAGGAAGGAGCTGCCTGCAGGGAAGTGGGCCCCTGAGTGCAGCCATTCACTAGAGCCTTTGTGCCCTGACACAACATCGCTGAAGCAGAGGCAGCTCTATGGCCACAGCTGTTTTAAATAAGAATAACAGGAATAAACTCAGCCAGCCCAGCTCTTCAACTTACTTCCCACTAATTATGGCATATATTTACATCCACAAAATAGACGATTTTTAAAAACACCACCGGGATCCTTTATTGTGCAGACTGCACACCCCCATTTGAATTTCATAAACATTTAGTACTTCAAAGAATCTTAAAAGCTTGCTCTAATTACAATAAGCCTCATCTGAAAAGGCTGTCTGTTTGCATTGCAAATTTCCCACCAATACCAGCATTCATTTACAAAAATGCAATTAATATTACCCACACAACTCCAGGTAAGGACCACTGTAGACTAAGACGATAGCTGTAACAGACTCAAAGTCTTAGCCCTACCAACAAAGTCTCTGCACAGGCGAATAATGCTTTCCAACTGAGTCAGGTAATGAGTCCTGGGCACCCAGCGGAGGTGGCCTGACCTTACCTAGTTCAACGGTATACAAAGAATGCTGCCGCTTTCCCAGGAAAGGGAACTGTTTTCTGGACTGGAGTTTTCATCCATGAAATGTCCCTCTTAAATAAACAACAACCAGGCAACCAATCACACACAGTGACTGGCCACCCAGTGAAATCCGAATGGCAGATTTACATCACCAGTACTTTGGTACACAAATGCTCCAATGCTCTCATAGACCCTTTGCACTAGGAAGCCTTCAGTGGTAGTTATTACTCCAATAATTCTACTAATGCTAATGAAATTAAAACATATCTTTAAATACTGACTGCTGTAAGAAAATGTTACAATTGTAGACAAACACTGTATCCATCTGTGTACAATCCTCAGACTTGGTTGACAAGTAACTAGGCCAAGAAGAGTCTGTCTCACATCTTAAACTGTATTCTTGTATCTGCTCGAACTACTTGTAACTAACTTGTATTACTTTCAAAAGATTCTAATTGTTATTATTTCCTTGACTATGTGCATGTGTGTCTATGTACATGAGTGCAGGTGTGCAGGGAAGCCAGGGGTACCTGACACACAGGAGCTGGAGCTACTGACTGGGGGCTGGAATCTGAACTCTAGTCCTCTGTAAAAACAGTATATGCTTTCAGCTGCTAACCTCCAAGCTGCCTTCTCTCTAGCCCCCCCTACTTTTAAATGTGAGACAGAGTGTTGACAATGGATCTCTACTCAACATCTAACAGATTGGAGAGTTCCTTTGTGATTAAGGGTGTAAACTTCTGTTTTAATGGAACTACAAACAACAAAAACCAAAACAAGTGAGGGAAGGACACTGCCACTCTGTCTGTCCCTCTGTTCACTGGCAGCTTTCCTAAGACATCGATAATGTTTAAATACACACAGGAATGGCTACACCCTGTCCTCAGTTTTGCTGGCAAACACTAATCCCAATAACCTAGGAGAGAAGCAGTTGAGGACTACCCAGCTAGCTGGCAGAGGGATTCTCACAATGTGGTCAAGGTAACTCCCAAAGGAAGAGATTCTGTGTGGCTTCTATAGGCTGCCCCCATGGCAGGTAACTGGTTTGCCTCTTCTCAGGTTCATAAAATTTGCTTCTATCTGTATAGTTACTAAATTAACCTTACTTTTTAAATTCCTTTAAAAAGTGGTTATGCAGGCAAGGTGTTCTATAGCTTTAATCCCAGCACTTGGGAGGCAGAAGGCGGCAGATCTTCATGAGTTCAAGGTCAGCCTGATCTACACAGTGAGTTCTAGGACAGTCAAGATTACACAGTAGTTAATAACGCAAAATTAAGTGAGCATGAACATACTGTTATATATAGTAAAAAAAGCATTATTTAAAATATAGCAATGGTGAGTTCCAGGACAGCCAGGGGTACACAGAGAAACCCTGTCTCAAAAAAAACAAAAAACAAAAAAAAATAAAATATAGCAAAGGGGCCAGGTAGTGGTGGCGCATGGCTTTAATCTCAGCACTTGGAAGGCAGAGGCAGGTGGATTTCTGAGTTCTAGTCCAGCCTGGTCTACAGAGTGAGTTCCAGGACAGCCAGGGTTATACAGAAAAACTCTGTCTCGAACACCTCCCCCCCGAAAAAAAAAATTAGTGAAGGGGCTGGAGAGTAGAGGATCTTGTTTTAATTTCCAGCACCCACTATCTATAACTCCAGTTTCAGGGATCTGGCACCCCCACACAGACATACCTGCAGGCAAAACACCAATGCACATAAAATAAAAATAAATGAGTCATTAAAAAAAATACAGTGTAATATATATCTTAGTTCCTAAGATATAACTACTTACAATGATTTGGAACGAAAACAAATTATTAAATGGACACTGAAATTTTTATGCCTGGCAAGAAGATACATAGTTCTACATCTACAAGTTTTACAAAGATTTATTGTATTTTGTACAGGGCATGGTGGCTCATGCCTTTAACCCCAAGGCTTTAAGAGGCAGACTCAGGGGGCTTTCTGTGAGTTCATGGGCAACCTGGTCTACATAGTAAGTTCCAGGCCAGCTAGCCAGGTGACACCTACCTCTCAAAAAGAAAATGGTTTTACTTTTTTGTATATTTATGCACATGCATGCAGATTTCTTTTAGTATGTGTGTGTGTGTGTATGCCCATGTACAGTCATATGCCAGAATGGGGTGTCAGATCCTCTAGAGCTGGAGTAACAGAAGGTTGTGAGCCACTTGATTTGGGTGCAGAAATATGAACCCTAGTCCTCTGTAAGAGCAGCAGACTCTCTTAGCAGCTGAGCCATCTCTCCAGCCGCCAGCTCATTACTTCAATTACATTTAAGAATAAGATTTCATCACATTGAACCATATTATGAATAGTTTGCGCTGTAAGGTGAAAACATACAGCTTTCTTTACACAGGTATTTCCAACCTTGATACTCTTGAGTTTTATTGGGACTAAAAGTAGAAATATGAGATGCTCTCAGAGACACTGGCTTCATCTGCATTCTTTACTGAGTTAAATGCTTAAATTCACTTCCTCTATAAATGTCATTTGGTATAATTCTGCACAGCCCAGCCCAGCATAAAGCTTCCACTGCCTGAGGTGTCCACACTGGTGTTCTGTGTTCTGCCATTTGCTTTGTTTGTGAGTCAATGAAATCACAGCACAGATTTTTTTTCCATAGGAAACACCTAGGGTTGTCTTGCCTTACTGAATGAACCCAGGGTAGATGCTCTGAAAATGGAATTTCAACAGCAATCAAATGAGCAAATTAAGAGTCCTCCTGATTTGAGAAAGAGGCAAAAGGGAGAGCAGTTGGGCATGGGGTCTCTGTTGTAATTTACTGAATTCACACTAAGAAGAGAATCTGCTGCATGAGTTGCTAATATAAAGGCTGTTTCAAGGGGAGCATTAAACCTTCTGAAGCATCGTCCACGGCACGCACCTGCTGATACCGGAGGATGGAGATGCTAAGAGCACAACTCACCCTCACCAAGTCATTACAGAAGCCAGCGAGACTCCAAACTGCAGCCTGATTGAAGCTGCCCTCTCTCCTCTGTTCTAACAGTTCCCAGCGAATGTCCTCCCTCATAAAGGTTAAGGACTCCTAACAGTGGTGCTGAATGAGTCACGTTTTCTATCATATTCATGGAAGTGCTCAATTTTAATCCGGTAAGCCTGAATAGAACAGATAAGTGTCTGGGCTCACGGACTAACATTCAAAGTTTGCACAGCACAGACACACATCTGCAATCTAGGCCTCCTTATTAGGACACATTATCAGGCAAGTCATCCCAAGGGGCCCCTCGGGGAAAGCAGGTTATCCACTGGGGAAAGGGGGCAATTTTGGAAGCAAAGCCAAAAAATATCTGTCCAAGCATCTTCTACACCAATTCACATTCAAACAAAATGTTAATTATATGAAATCTTATCATCATTAAAACCCACTGGTGTTTAATTTAAAAGTAGTGAAAGTGGTTTCTTCGAATTATCTTATGCTTTCTTATTAACTTAGATAAACAATCCCAATTCATATCTTTAACAATGACTGTCAAACTTGATTCAAGGACCACTCAGGCTTAAAACACAGCTTTTGTTTTTCATAGTTTACATCTGTTTTCTGTACTATAGACAGTTCTTACCTTACCTTCTAGTAGCCTCAAAAACCAAATTATATGCTAATATACACTTTTTAAAATTTGAGCATGATTGCATATATAGACAGACAGACAGACAGACAGACAGACAGACAGAGATATCACTATTTTTGTTTTTCAAAACAGGTTTTTTTCCTTTTTCTGTATAACCCTGGCTGCCCTGGAACTCTTGCTGTAGATCAGGCTGATCTTGAATTCAGAGATCTGCCTGTCTCTGCCTTACCACCAGGCCCAACTAAGCATATCTATATGGGTGTGAGAGATGGCTTAGTGCTTAAGAGTACTGGCTGCTCTTCCAGAGGTCCTGAGTTCAATTCCCAGCAACCACATGGTGGCTCACAACCATCTGTATTGGGATCTGATGCCCTCTTCTGGTCTGTCTGAAGACAGCTATAGTGTATTCATAAAAGTAAAATAAATAAGTCTTTAAAAAAAGAAAAGAAAAGAAAAGAAGAGAAAAGAAGGCATGCCTATAGTAAGTAGTAAGAAGGGGGACCCAGGATGCTGGACCTTTAACCCCAGCATTTGGGGCAGAAGCTCTGCGAATTTGAGGCCAGCCTGTGTTACAAAGTGTAAACCTGCCTCCAAAAAAGAAAGAGGGTTGGGGAAAATTTTACATTTGTAATAGGTTGTTCAAATGATTACATCAACTTTTCTTCTGTGTGCACTGTGTCCAAGAGACCAATGAACAATCTCTGGTGTAGTCCCTCAAAGCCTACCTAGTTTTGTTAATTATTTTAATTACATTTTGTTCATTCATTCATTTATTTGGTGAGGACAGCACCAGGAGGTATAGACCAGAAAACAATTTTTGAAGAGTTGGTTTTCTACTTTCTACTATGTGTGTCTCAGGAATTGAATTCAGGATATCAAGCTTGGCAGTTTCTATCCAGCTGGCTTCGTCTTGTATTTAGGGGATAAGGTTTGTCACTGCTTGAGTACTCCCTAAGTACTGGCTAGCCAGCCTGCCCCAGGAATCCTTCTGTATCTGCCTCTCTGACACTGGGATTACAGATGCATGTTCCCACACATGGTTTTTTATGTGGCTCTGGGCATCATCAGACTTGGGTCCTCATGCTTGCACAACAAGGACTTCAATGAGCCATCTCTAAGGCTGGAGTTTCTCATGGCTTAGCTGTAGTGTGTGAGCAGTCTAAACTCACACGAAACCAGTAGTCTTCTCTACTACATTAAAAGCCATTAGTCTCCCCAACACAGTTCTTACTATTACTATGAATATCATCAGAAAAATTCTTAACATATTGGGTACCTGTTTTCAGACAAATTTCCCAAAATTCTAGCTTTCCTTTACAAACTTAAATTTTATCTTTTGCAATAGATAATGTGTGTGTCTTTCCATGTCATGATGAGCCAGCTCACTGTATCCATTTCCAAATGTGCTCTAGGTCCCAGGTGTGTTCAAATGCACACAGGACCTAGTGGAATGACTTGTGTTTTCCAAACGCTGGGTGCATTTTGGGAGCAGAGCCTTGGCCTTGGGTCCTACCGTACCACTCCATTCACACTGCTGCTGCTAGTCACCTGCCTGAGTATCAGCAGGATACAGATCAGGGCACACCTCAGTATTCAGTATTCAAATGAGTATATAGTTTTGATCGTATCAGTCTACTAAAGGCTACTGAGAAAGGGCTGGTGGCGGAGCTCGACTGGTAGAATGCATGCTTAGTCCAGTATACATTTAACCCTGGGTTGCATCTCCAGCTCCAAATAGGCAGGTGTGGTAGCACATACCTATAGTTCCAGCACTCAGAGGTAAAGGCAGAAGAAGAATCAAAAGTTCAGGGTCATCATTGACTAACTTCACAGGAACTTCCAGATCAGGCTGGAATAAGGGAGAATTTACTGAATGAATGCAAACAAGCAAGCAGGATTCTGAGGAACCAATCGGTGTTAATCTTATAACAAATCCCTGAACACTACTCACATCTTTACAAACAGCCATCAGCTTAGAAAAGTGGCTGGTACAACTTTCTCTGGCTGCCCTGTGTTAATGTGACTACATCCATCTAAGTTTTAATACTGACAGCACAGTCAGTGTAATCTAGTCACCATAGAAGGATGGAAAAACTGAATAAATTTAATATGCAAATTCCTCAAAGGAATTTAAAACATACATTTTTTTCCTTTAATCTACCCATTTGTTTCCATATTGGCTAAGCTTTTTTCCCTCTAGGACACATGCTTGGTGTCACAGATATGGAGAATCTTAGGGTGACAAACCCTGTGTGACCCACAGGGAGGTGTATTGAAGTTGACAGATCTGATATCAAGCGCCAGGTCCCAAGCCTCAAGCAGTTGGTCCACTGTCCTGCCCAGGTCTGCCTTTTTAGTTGGATATGAGACAAATTCCACTTACAGCATGAAATCTATGTAAAGCACTCAGTCTGCTCCTAACACACAGCAGGCATTCAATAAATGGAAAGCCACTCTGTGAATAAGGTCCCCTGGGGGCAGTCAGAGTCCAGAGGGAAGCCGAACACATGTTCCAATAATTATGACCCAGCAAGAGAACTGATTAACCACAAAATGGAACAGGGGTAAGGGGGAAAAATCAATGGCCTGCCTCAGTAAGGAGAGTGCGGAGACAGGAAGAAGCTGGCTGGGTGACAGCAGAGGAGAAGAAAATGGTATCTGGATCAGTACGAAGGTACACAGAATGGAAGTCTGAGGGCCTGCATGACCCAGGAGGAAAGCAGCTTGGAGGCTTGTCACCAGGAGCCTTGAAGGACATAAACCCTGAAGTTTCTTCTTGTAGACTGGGGATTCACCAACTCTCAATCCTAGTGGCTTGTCTCCTGTGCTCCCCATTCAGTATCCACACACACCTATGCCCGTACAGATAATGGTGCTGGCCCACACTTGGCCACTGGGAGCAAAAGGCCATAGAGCTTCTTCCAGAGGTGACAGCATATCAGCCAGCGCAGGCACTAGGGACAACTCAAGTGGCCCATGTCCTGTGCAAGCAGGAACCAATTTTCTTTCTTTCTCTTTTGGTGCATGCAGACAAGAGGACATCCGCAGATGTGGGAGCCACGCACCTTGGTTCTTTGGGAACCAAGTCTCTCACTGATATGGAGCTCACTAAGCAGGCTACTCTGGCTGGCCAGTGAAGCACAGAGACCCTCCTGTCTGTGCTTCCCAGCACTGGATGACAGGCGCATGCTCCACACCTGTCTATCTGACATGAGTGTGGGAGATCATACTCAGATCTGTGCTGCATGGCTAACACTGTACTGTGGAGCCACCTTCCCAGCCCAGGAAAGAAGCGGCTACTGGCAAAGTCATCGTGTAGTCTCTGACACTTAGAAAATCTTGAGGCACACAACTGTATCCTCCCATGACGCCAGGTCCTGTGCTCCAGTGAGAGTCACGGTCACTTGGTTTATGGAATGAAAAACAGCAGAAAGGGGGCAGACAATGACTCAAGCTTCACATTGTGACTCCAGCCACCTGTGAGCCACCACAGGAGCGAGTCCGGGACCCACCAACCCAGTCAGTGTAGAGCCACAGCTGGCTACACTGCACTTCCTCACAGGAACCAGGGAAGCATGGTCTACTCACCCAGAATTTGACGAGGAAGAAGGCGTTTTGAGGGCCCTTTCCAAACAGCTCCTTCAAGCCACCTTTCTTTTCAGGAAATTTGTCATATATCTGACGAATGTCCACGGATTCGAGCAACGGGTCACTGTAAGAATGGTTGGCATGCCCAATGTGCACGAAGAGGTGTTTGTTGTACTGCAAGAAACCATCAGAGACATTCCTATTATAAACATTCCCATAGAGTGGGGACTTGCCTATGTGAACTGGAGAATGAGTGGGAATCTTGAAATTTCAACTTCAGATACAGATGCTTATAGGGAAAAGTCACTAGAGTGTAGAGAAGAACAACTGTTGTCTAAGCATTGTCTCCAGACAATGGTAGCCTCCCAAATGCCTAAGGAGGGCCTCTCAGCGTGTCAACTACCGCACCAAGAAACAAACAATCCTACTATCCAGCTTTATCTGGCTCACTTTCTACATCTCTTTACCCACAACATAAACCATCCATGACTACAGATGATAACAGCATCACCCACAATGCACCTTTAGCCTCAGCTTTCCAAGTAAGGAGTGTAGGCACAGTAATCTGGTTGATGGCACTCATTTCTGGCAAAAATGAGAACCCAGAGACTCTGGGTTGGCAGCCATCTTAGGAGCCTATGTAAAACTTGTGTGTGATGGGCTGGTCAACTCGAACTCAGATTTACAGTGAGTGTAAAGTTGGGGCCAAAAATAAAGAATCTCCAAAGCCAAACAGGAACAGTAAAAAATAAAGCAGAGGTCAACTGGGAACAGAGAGTCATTTACTCACAAAGAACAGGCTTTCTTCCCTCCTTTGCTCTAAAACCTTATTTGTTTTGTAAAGTTTGTTTGTTGTTTGGAATGAACTGTGTTATCCCACACCTGGCTTAAGACCTTGTACAGGAACTACAAAGGCATGTATCCTGACCCTCAACAATTGTTTAGACCTCACCAGTGCCTGGACCCCACTCTCACTACACTGGAATCTCTGAGAACTGAGACCAGGCACAGGCCATTTTTAAAAGTTCCTTGATCAGGTCAATGTTTAGCTGAGTATGAAGCTCCTGTCTAGACTCTTGATATACTCTTGATACACTTCAGGCCTGCATTTCCCACCTAGTGGCATGGCCCAGGAACATCCAGGAGAGCAGGGGATCCATCCAGGAGAACTCTGGGACTCACAAGAGATATTACATCTCTAGTTCTTCACACAGCAGAGCCCCTCTCCACCCACTAAACAAGGTTTAAAGCCAATAGTTTACCAACTGTGACACTGAGTGAGACTATGACTGTAATATTCAAATTGTTGAATGCTTGGCAAATGTTCCTACATCACTGCCCACTGGTAAAGAATGCACAGTCCAGATTCAGCCATTTCAAGGACAAACCCTAGGCCCAGTGTATGTTATCTGTGGCAGTGGCCTTGCCTCCTTAGTGTCCTATGAGTGGTAGCAATGATGGAGTGACTCTCACAGAGTTGTCAGAAGGTTGAAACGACACCATAGATCCTAGAGCCAGTGAAAAGCAAGCACTCCGGGGCTGGAGAGATGGCTCAGCATTTAAGAGCACTGACTGCTCTTCCGAAGGTCCTGAGTTCAAATCCCAGCAACCACATGATGGCTCACAACCACCCATAATGAGATCTGACGCCCTCTTCTGGTGGGTCTGAAGACAGCTACAGTGTACTTATTTATAATAATAAATAAATCTTTAAAAAGAAAGGAAAGGAAAGGAAAGGAAAGGAAAGGAAAGGAAAGAAAGAAAGAAAGAAAGAAAGAAAGAAAGAAAGAAAGAAAGAAAG
>NW_022196904.1:101702133-101702294 GCF_008632895.1 Mastomys coucha | reverse complement strand
TCTGAGTTCGAGGCCAGCCTGGTCTACAGAGTGAGTTCCAGGAGAGCCAGGGCTACACAGAGAAACCCGGTCTCGAAAAAAACAAAAAACAAAAAAGAAAGAAAGAAAGAAGGAAGGAAGGAAGGAAGAAAGGAAGGAAGGAAGGAAGGAAGGAAGGAAGG
>NW_022196904.1:101693256-101701943 GCF_008632895.1 Mastomys coucha | reverse complement strand
GAAGGAAGGAAGGAAGGAAGGAAGGAAGGAAGGAAGGAAGGAAGGAAGGGAAGGAAGGAAGGAAGGAAAGGAAAGAAGGAAAGAAGGAAGGAAGGAAGGAAGAAAAGCAAGCACTCAAAATGAAATTCTGGAGTTTCACCATGAATACTTTCATACTGCCATAAAGGGAGTGTTTTGGGGGCCACAAATAATTCAGTTTCCTCAACTAGACTGGCTATAAACTCTAGAAAACTCACCCTGAGGGAGCACTGGCTGCTATTCTGACTGCTATCCAAGAGAACAACTCTGGCCATGATACTGAGAAAGAGAAGGATGGCTGTCTCATCTGATGCCAGCATCCCATGCAGAGTATGGCTGGGTGGATAAAATGTCCCTGCACAACAGTTGTTGCACCAAGAGGTCAAGAAGGGGAACAGTAGGAGCATGCTCCAATGGTGGCCAAGAAGGGAGAGCCCTGCTGTCGAACTCTGTCCTTTGAACCTAGAAGTCACTACCATCTTCATGAGAACAGCTGGGAGACCTCCTGAAGACCTTTAAGACCTGGCTTGCTGAGGTTCCCTCGTGGGAGGAGAGAGTAGGGGAAGATCATCAGACCCTTGAGAGCTAGTCATCAGACCCTTGAGAGCTAGCAGCTCTTCCCTACTCTGTATGTATTTTTGCCTGAGCTGTACATTGCCTTGGGGAGTCTCAGAATGCCCCTTCCCTCTCCTGGCCAGACAGAATGTGGAAGGTCAAATGAAGGAGGAACCCAGTTTATGGAACAGTTGCCAATGATATAGAGGTAAGCTCTGGGGGGTGGGGTGGTATGGCTTTGCTTGAGGGGTGCTGGGTAATCAGCCACACCACTGCACTGCAAGCAACCCCTCACTCAAACCCTCTGAGTGAGCCCAGTGGATTCAGGGGTTCCCAAGTTGGACTTGAATCACATCTTTACTGATTCGTTGTTGATGCCTAATCTGGAGTCAGGAGATGTTTTCATCTCCTTGAAATGAGTTCATATAACAAGTTGAGAACCACGGTGCTGGCCAAGCATAACAAAGGAGACCTCTGAGCTTCCTGTGCACACTGACAGTGCAGAGCTGGTACAACACAAGAGTTTCAAGATGGGAGACAACTATCATGGACAGGTGGCGCTTGGCATAAAGCCTGCCAGACACACAGCAGTCAATAAACAGGCTGCTAAAACCAATAATGGTCTGGGCCATGGATAATCACTCCATCCTGGAGTAGGACAAAATATCCACCACTCAGGAGGAGCTAGAAGCAAGCAGAAGGTGTATGTAGCAGGTTTCAATGCTGGAGCTGGGCCCTTACGAGTCAGATGCTCCAGGGGAACCTAACCTCTTGCCTGTGCAGAAGGAAGGAAGGACCAGGTCTTGTGTCCCCAGGCTGTTGTGAGCCATCCCTTTCCTACTTATGACCTCAAGTCATCCTTGCTGCAGTGGACTTCAGATTCTCCTTACAGAGGAGCAAACAGAAGCTCCGAGTTACACACTGTTGTCTGAGGTCACACATTCGGAAATAGGTCGGGAGTTAAGAATAAAACTTGGGCCTGTGAAAGCCAAGCTTTGTTCGGCACAGACACCCCCACTATCTCCCAGAAGAACCCTATGCCCTTCCAAACGTACAGTCAACTGCTCCTGAAAGCTGAATGAGGAGAAAAGCTGAAGCGCGTTTCCCAAGTGCGTGAAATTAAATTAGAATTCTAGATCAAGTCATAAGTGCAGTGGACTGAATCTTCAAAGCTTTCTATTTTGAGGATGTGACCTCTATGCCTGAGGGGCTGAAAGGGACAGACAAGAGACAGAGAAGCTGAAGCTGCCTCTCCAAGGCTGGAGATTTGAAACCAAACCCGAGCCAGGGCTGTCTGCAGGCTTTAATGCTGCCAAGGGGTGACTCTATTTCTAAGAATACAAAGGACTGGAGAAGGTGTCCTGGAGACCACAGTATGGAACAAACAGACCTCGCTCTCCCCTTAACCCAACCTCAGCAGGTCATAAGTTCTGGCCACAGACCCAAAGGGCAAAATGAGGAAAGCAACCTGATGTGTTTGAGCCTATGTTTAAATGAAATCAAAATTCTAAAGAACACTGGGTGGGCCTGTAACTCCTTCCCCTCCACCTGCTTTCCTGGTAAGGGAATGGGTGAAAAAAACAAGACACTTCCCTACTAGCTGCCTCCTTCCCGGAAAAAAAAAAAAAAATTCCAAAGGGTGGTGCTTTCCCCAAAAGTGGCATGCACATCCAAACAGCAGGACAGGGCAGGGAAGCACTTTCAAAAGAAGGCAGCTGCCAGGTGACCCGCAGCAAGGCCCAGGACTATGTACAATTCTTCAGAACACAACCTCTTCAGCTGAAAACCGTAACATGTAAAAAATGGGATCCACATAAAGGTGGAAGGAGAGAACTAACTGCACAAAGCTGGCCTCTGACCTCAACATACATGCCCTGGCTCACGCCAACCAACATTCACACACAAACCACAAATACAGACAGAGAATTCAAAGAATAAAGGTTCACAGGCACTTAACAGCTATAAAGAGACACCGAAGGAGCTGGAGAGATGGCTTAGTGCTTGAGAGCACAGGCCTTTCTTCCAGAGGCCCTAAGTTCAATTCCCAGCAACCACGTGGTGGCTCACAACCATCTATAATGTGATGTGGGATGCGGTGCCCTTTTCTGCCATGCATGTATACATACACATGGAGCACAAAGAAGAAAAAAGCCACCCAAGTATCAAGGAGGACAGAAACAGTCCCCACTCTGCATTTTCTCTGTGGATGTTAGTAGAACAACCAACATGCCTATCAGCTACTGCCCACCAGGCACTGAGCTAGGAACACTAAATCCATAAGCAAACACTACAAGCTGCTTTTCTTCACAAGCTCTGCAAAAACAGAGTACCTACATAGCAGCTCGCCGTCATCTACAACTCTAGTTCAAGGATCCAGCCTCCATATGTACCATGCATGCAAAACACTTGCACATGTAAAATAAAAATAAATATATCTACAAACACAACAACGACAACAACCTCCCACACATCTTCCATGAATCTTTCACTAGTCTTTCATTAACAAGGAGTATGTGTTCAGAATCCACCCAGAAAATGAGAATGGTTTTATAAACCTAAGCCATATGAATCAGGTTACCCATTTACAACATCATATTGCTCTATTAAAAATAAAACCAGTTTGTAATGTACAAGCAAAGTGAGAATTAAACCCAAAATTCTGATAAGCTACACTGACAGGAAAGCAGAGTGGAAGCTGGGATTTTAAATTTAGCACATACTAAGTATAGAGTTATATTTCTCCCATAGTAAGAAATCACTGAGTGTTTTTTTTATAAAAAAAGAAAAAAGATCAAAGACCAAGAGATGGTTCAGTGAGTGAAAGCATGGGCACTGAAAGTCTCTGAAAGTCTGAAGAGCTGAATTCCATCACACAACGGAAGGAGAAAACTGATACCCGACCGAAAGCTGTAAACCATGGCACACACACACACACACACACACACACACAACAAATTACATCTAAAAAACACAAAAGCAATACATAGCTGTCACTAATAAGAAGGACAGGGAGGTAAGGAACACACAGGGTGACATATGGCTCTTTTCCTTATGGACCATGTGGTTCAATTTGCCTTAGCTTAAATAAATAGTCCATGCAAAGCTGCCGGGAACATGGTGGGTGGGGTGAGGAAGGAAAAAAACATAAAAGGAAACAAAAATATGATTTTCAGGATGTTTCCTATGTGTCGACTACAAGCTCCCTAGGCTGGGAAGAAGCTTGGCTCACACTGAGGAGTTTCTCAGCTCCTCTTTCTACTGCTGTGACCTTAGTCTGTCTTCACTGTCACTAAAAGCCTGAAAGGGTGAATGAAAATCCTGAGAGTACAGAAGGTGTTGACAGTCCCCCTTCGCTGAAGCAAGGGTTCTGTCTTCCTGGTCCCTGCTCCATTTGATTTTTTGCTGCCTATGGAAACCATAGAGCAGTGGAGAGACCGGGACCCTGGAGTTGGCTGAGATCTCGGTCTGGATTTGCTGCTGATTCCATCCATTTTCTAGAAACTTCTAGACTGGGGCTTTTAGCCCTTCTACCCCAGCTGCCTCCATTCAAAGGCAATTCCTGCCCTGAATGAGCATCCGGCGGTTAGTGAGAGAATGCACAAGAGTCTGTCATGAATGCTCTTTATTCCATGATTGAGCAGAGATAAACAGTACAGTCCCTCAAACAGCAATGAAATGGAAAGACTGACTTCAAACAGAAATGGAGGGTGGGAAGTTCCAGCCTCACTGGGGTAATTCCCACTGTCATGAGGTTACTTACCATCAACACTGGAGCTGAGGTGGGTTTACGACCAGGCCTCTGAGTTTCCCTAAGGAAATGCAGACTCCAACCCTGGAAGCTCCTTTTGAGGAAGCATAAAAGGTCTGACCTCCAAAATGAGATGGAGCAGCTGGGGATAGACCCAACTTGAGATAAAAAAAGGATCTCAATGGATATGGGGCTTCACTATTTTACTTTTTCTCCCCAACCTTTTTTCTTTTCCCAATAAGACTGATATTATCTTGTTTAGGGAATTCCGATGTGGCTGCCTCATTTTTGAAAAAAAGAAGAGAGGAAGGGAAGGAGGGAGGGAGATGAAAGGTAAGGGAAGACAAATAAACCCTCTGTGTCCTGGGATAGAGCTGAGAACTGCACTACACCATACCACCTGAAGGTGGCGATCTTTTCTTAAACTTCTCCCAAAAATTTCAAGTATTTGAAGAACTTAGTAAAACCTTGAAAAATGACTGCTGTCAAATAATACCAAGAGAAAAATTATAATCCACTTAGGAATTTAAAGAAACCGAGACAAATAACTCATGTCGAGGGATACTAATGTCTAAGCTGAATTAGAACGAGGACAAATCACCTGCATTTGCTTCCTGTCACGATCTAGCCTGGACTGTCTGTCCAGGCACCCTCAGGGTGGCCTGGGCAGCCTTTGATGGCAGGAACAGGGAGTAGGTGTGGAGTCAAGCCAAGAAAGTGACTTGCAGATTCAGCCAGGAGAGGATGGGGATTGCATGGGTCTCTATGAGGCTGCCATCCTGAGCTTAAGCATAGCAGGCTGCTAAGATCCCTGTCCTTTCAGGATGTTATACCAGGATGCCTCCTTTCTGCTTCCTATTTCCACCCAGTGCAGCTGAAGAGATACAATAGCTGAATGAAGGGTGGGCACTGGGAAGGCAAGCGGGAGGGAAGCTGACCCGCCAAGAAAAGCAGATGGAGCCTGGCTGGGCCTCTGTGAAATGTCTATAAAACCTGCATTTCCAGATGCTTTCAATTGCCTCTTCCCCAAAGGCTAATGAAGAAAGAGGGTGAGTTCCCAGAGCAGCTCTGAGAATATAAACCACCCAGCAGACAGGCTGTGGCCATGGGAAGTTGTATGCTGGTGTAGGGCAACTTAGCAGCCTTCAGTGTAGTGAGAGCTAAGGGATCACACCACGCCTGGCCACGATGCAGAGCCTTGGATGCCACCCCATCTCTCAGGTCTCCCTGGAAGACCACAGAAGAAAACCTGAGAGACCCACCCAGGCCCGGCCAACCATCAAACCAAGCTGCAGCATCCCTCCAAGGCCTGGAGGGTCAAATGTACTTTGGTATGACGTATTCTAAGTGTTAAGGATGTTAAGAATGCACAGGTAGGAATCTTCTATGTGCAAGCTGTGTGACCTGAGACACGTTGCTTATTAGCCTTTCTGGTCTGTGTGTCATCTAAAAACAAAAATGAGACTGGGTCTTCTCCAGGGGTCAATGTGAAGATCAAGTGAAAGAGAGAGTTGCAACAGAATCTGAAAGGGATCTGCCCAGATGGCCACGCCCCTCAATGAGATACAGTAAGTACCCTAGCAGCCCCTGCATAGCCTGAGGCCTGGAAGCTTCAGCAGACACAGTACCCTGCCCCAACCTCCCTGGCCAGATGCAAGGATGGTTAGAAACCTAGAAATGCAGCCCACGCCCCATCCTCAACCCTACCCCCTCCTCACACAAAGGCTCCTAGATGCTGATTTCCTTTGACTCATTCTGATGACATTTCCCGAACCAACCAACATCAGAACTGCTGTCTGACAAAGGAATTTAACTGGATCTGGGAATTTAAGCTTTTGAAAGTAGCTATAAAGATAAGAAAATGAAATCATCTTTGGGCCTATGTGGGCCCGATCGCTTTACTGGAAGGACTCAGGTTATCTGATGGTACATCTGTGGAACATCAGTAAAAGCTGGGTCAGAGGCAACAGTCTCCTGAGAGGACTTGGGCTCCCTTAGGCAAGGAAGACTGATGACTCACACCAACCCAGGATCCCCAGCTCCAGACTTCCAGCCACCGAGAAATGAGGATCAGAATCCAGGTGCTGCAGGATCACTAGCCTGGGCACCCTTCAACAATTCTTGAATCTATAGAGCACAAGTGTCTGAACTCCCCCTCCCCGTCCCATGCCCACATGCCCTTCTGTGAACTGTCCATCCTCTCACTGAAAGGAAAATGTGAGAGGGCACTGTCCACTTAGAGACCTCCCTAGATATTAGTAACTTATTCCTTGGACTGTTCCTAAAATGCCTCAAGCCATTGGCTTTTGATTCAAAGTTCAAACAGCCCACCTTCCATCCATGTGCAAATTGCTTCCATGCTACCTAGGCTCTCTAAGGCTGGGTCCCAACAGCACTGTCAGCATCTTGTTTAGTTTGAGGCTGAAAGGAAACTGCATTAGGAGCTTCCTCTCCTACTCGATACTCTTCTGCTTTCCAACTTCGCGCTCAGCCATTCCAGGTACCTTCTCCCTCTTGCAGCAGGCTAATCCCCAAGGTTTTGTCCTCACTACCCACCATCTGGTCCTGTTTCCCAGGATATCATTTTAAGACCAGTTCAAAAAACATTCTGGCATTGTTCGATCTGCCTAAAGACAGCATCAAAATGTAATTAAGATAGCTACTCAGAGACCCTACATCAAAGCTGGAAACAGGCTCACACTGCTGATAAGTCAAGGAATCCTATCTTTGTATGCAATACAGACATCATTAAAGTGAGGAGAAAGAGTTCAGGTAAGGACATTCTTTGTTTCTCTGGCTTCACAGAGAACTGAGCTATAAACTGGGATCACCCAGCCTTTCTCTTAGAGGGCTCACACTTCGGAGGCAAAATGCACCGTGCTAATGGTGTAGCTAAGGAAGGGCTAGTGTACCGTGCAGGCACACAAAAGCAAACTCAGGAGGGCCTACCCTGGTTCAGGGTGCTCCAGGGGCACATCAGAGAGCTGGACCATGTGTCACCTCCTCTTCAGTGTCCTCTTCTCTAATACAACTGTCACCTGAGCAGCCCTGCACACTCTCCTTACCTGCTCTCAGCTCCTGGTCATTCTGGCACTCAGACCATAGCAGACATGAAACATGGAGCCTGGCACCAGGGGAAGACTGAAAGGGAGGGGCTGTGCTGCAGGTGAACAGAGGGACAATGCTCAACTAAAGGAACCTTCCTTGTCCCAGGACTGAGATGGGGCAGGGACTGAGGACTATCTAGGCTTTACCAGGCGCACACAGGACACCACTCACAGCTTGCTACTATGAGATTTTATGTATACAAGGAAGCAACTGCCAAATACTCCCTCAAGACACTGGCTTTGATTCCAGGACTGGCCCTTTAAATTACCTAACACCCTGCAGGAGCTTATCCTTCTTTAAGCCCCTTGATGCGCAACACTGAAACCATGTAGAAAGTGTATTTTCAAGCATTCCCAATCATTTCTAAAACAGGCTTTGTTTTTTAGGTTCTTCCTTCTTTTCTTCACCCTCTGCTGTTTTTCTCTCAGTTTCTAGTGGAGCCAAAGGTAACAGAGGGACTGCCTTGCTGGTTTTCTCCCAACACAAACAACCACCAACTTGGAGAAGGGCTGCCATCTGCTGCACACAGACCCGGCGCCAGCAGGGGGCGTGCACCCATCCATTATTCTTCCATTAGAGCCTCAGCCTTGGGCCATGAACACAGGCCATTCCTCAGACATAAATGGACCAGACAGCCTTTTGGTCACAATCTCAGGACTCAGAGTCATCTGACCTGGATATGAATCCCATTTCAAGTATCAGCTGGCAGTCTAACATTAGACAAACTACTTCATAAGGATTAAATAAGCTAACATATAGTATTTGGCACATAGGAAAGCTTTAAGAGGCACTGGTCACAACTGCTAATGAAACTAGCACTATCCATGTGACAGTGACAAAATGAAGAAGTCCCCAGGATGACAACAGGTTTCAAACAGGGTTGGTACTGACTGTGCAGGTACTAGGCAGGCAGGCTAGATCCCTCCTCGTAGGCATCTAAGCAATCATGATACAGAAGACCAGGGTTCAAAGCTGCCTATGAGACAGAATTCCCTTCAAGACTCTTCTCCAGGAAGAGGTAGTGACCTATTTCAGTGTTGAGTTACAGAGGAAACTAATTTGCCATCATTGTGCCTGGCTGCTTTGTTCGCCTGCCCCCCCCCCCTCTCTCTCCTTCCTTCTTTCTTTTTTTTTCCTCTAGTGAGAACAGAAGTTCTCCTACTGTGAATATTCTTCAAGATTCATTTTACTAGCCAGGCGTGGTGGCGCACACCTTTAATCCCAGCACTTGGGAGGCAGAGGCAGGCGGATTTCTGAG
>NW_022196904.1:101681549-101693084 GCF_008632895.1 Mastomys coucha | reverse complement strand
AAAAAAAAAAAAAAAAAAAAAGATTCATTTTACTTCAATTATGGATAGGCACCTGTATCTGTCTCTGTGTAGGGATGTACACACGAGCATAGTGCCTACAGACCCTGGTGAACTGCCTGATACGGTGCCTGTGAACTTAACATCAACCCTCGGCAAGAGCAGAAAATGTTCTTAGGCTTCGAGCCATCTCCTGAGCCTGCACTGAGGACATTACCACTCGTGACCTAAGTGAGCCAACACTGCTGCAGAGAAACACAAGAACTACGCCTGCAGGTTGACATGGAGCAAAGACTCAGAGACTCCAACTGCAACATTTAATTTATTATTGGCCACTTGGCTGGTTTCCCTATCAAATTAATGTGTTTAACGGTTTCATGTTAAATTTAGACTATTTCCAAACTTTCTTTTTTTCAAACTTTTTTTAAATAGACCAACAGAGTAGTTTAAACGACCTTAATGTTTCTATCTTAGAACTAAAGTGCAATGAAGTTAATTGCACTTTGTCACACAAAGTCTCAAGAACCAAAGAAATCATCCACATGTCTCAAATTTTTCAGCCTGATCTTAACTGTGGAGCAGCACTCGGGCCTATCAGGGGACAGCACAGAGCGTTTGCCGAGTGAGGTCACTGCAAAGGCTGCTGTGCTTGAGAAGCTCTCAGATGCTCTGAATAACTTGGATAATTCCCTCTCACTTCAACGAGTCAATTACCACTTTTCTCCTCCAGTACACAAAGCATACTTTGGGCCCTCATGTTTCCACTAAAATGAAAGATACACAATTTTCAGCTTCTATACATGCAACTCAGGTTGGCTTGCAATTCATCATGGACCCACGGAACGACAGTAAGCTCCTGATCCTCCTGTATCTACCTCCCAAATGCTGGGATCATAGTCACATGCCATCATGTTCAGGTTACATGATGCTGGCAATCAAACCAAAGGCTCCAAGCATGCTAGGCAAGCACTCTACTAACTGACCCAGCCCCTGTGAACTCATCTGTATATATTTAACTGCAAATGGATGTGCAAAGGAATGAGAGACTAGCTAACATCAAGATACATTAGAAGGTCATTGTCTGAAACTATACTGTCTGAGTGCTGAGGTGCCGTGGGTGGAACCCAGGGCCTTGCATGTACATACTCAATAAGCCCTCTCCAACTAAGCTACCTGTATAGTGTTGAAGGTAGACATTTTAAAATAAAGATCAAGCAACTTTTATCTGTAAAGATTTTAGTTTTCAGCCAGGCGGTGGTGGCGCACACCTTTAATCCTAGCACTTGGGAGGCAGAGGCAGGTGGATTTCTGAGTTCGAGGCCAGCCAGGTCTACAGAGTGAGTTCCAGGACAGCCAGGGCTATACAGAGAAACCCTGCCTTGAAAAACAAAACAAAACAAAACCAAAAAAAAAAAGATTTTAGTTTTCATTTTGTTTCTATGTGTATGTCTCTTCACATGCACATGCCTTTGATGGCCAGAAGAGGGCACTGGAGTTGTAGAGGGGTGAGTTCTCTGCAGGAGCAGAGAGTTATTCTATATCGGCACATAGTAGGCCCTGGCAGACTATGTTTAGTTGGCCCTCAGTGTACTTCCTTTTTATTCCATTTGGGAGCTCGGTCTATGGGATGGTGCTATCTACATTTCCTGAACAGTGAAGTATAAAACCACTTATAAGTATGTAAACTCTGAATTAAAATAAAGGGAGGAATGTGTGTGGGCTCTAGGGGAATTGAGCATCTGAAGCTTCTAGAATGTTCCAGCCCATACTGAGGAATTGTGGTCAAGAAATCTGATATGTGTCCCATTAGTCACATTTCAAACATCGGCAATCGAGCATAGGGGGAGAGCCTGGCTCATCTAGGCCTATCGAGGATCACATAGGAGGTTCAGAAGGGTCCATCAGCACAGGTGTGATGATAGAACCCTTCAGGAGAAATGCAGTCCAGTCCTTCTGTTTGCTAACTGTACACCTTAAGTTACCAAATGTGCTCTGCAAAGTGATGAAAACGAAGTTATCTGAGGAGGACAGAATGATGGACTCAATGGCAAAGCACTCCGAAACAAACACAAGACACAGGGGGAAGGCCAGGCCAGCCTCCAAGCAGAAACAACAAGGAGGTGACCTATGTCATCAAAATGCTCCCACTCATACAGACTGTTAGCCCAGCAGGCCATCCTTCCAGGACGGCATCACAACCACTGGAGAAGAGCATACCTGGCAGTTTCGTCCTTGCTCGGGTCTCAAGAGCTTCCATTCTGTTATCCACTTTACTCCATCACAACCCTGTTTTCTGACAGCCCTCAGAGTGACAGGTATCACTATTATCAGAGGCCCCCACAGGAACCCTCCATGTACTCTGTTAACTTGTAGTACAGTGCCTCTGCCTTGGGCACCTCTGCACCCAACCAAGCAGAAGCTTGGAGGGTCACCTCTAATGCTCAGCATTGGAGTGGACAATATGCTCACTTATGACAAACTATGTGCTCACCTCTGTGTGCTTTCCTCTCGGCCCTCTCCTACTTCTCTGTCATAGAGTCTCACTAGGTGGCCCTGGCTGTCCTAGAACTCACAATGTAGACCAGGCTAGCCTCAAACTCAGAGGCATCCACCTGCCTCTGTGTGTGCCACCTTGCCCAGCCTCTGATTCTTTCTCTTGATAACAGATGATAGCAAGACCCACACACCTAAGAGGTCAGTGCTGGGGACACAGAGTGTGGAGAAAGGAGTTGGTGAGGATCCCAAACACTAACTCATGATTGTTTCAGTTGCTGCCTGGGGCTCACCCACACACAGATGCATCCCTCACACTCACAGCCAAGGAGTGGGCGCGAACAAAGGCTACAGGCTTATGGGGGGAGGAAGAAAGGAGGCTCACATATGCATGGGATGATGCGTACAAGATGGAGTAGGCGGGGAAGGAAAAGAAGAAAATGACAAATAGAGTCCAGATGCCTGTGTCTCTGGTATTTACAACATAACAAGGCACTGCAGTCTACAGTAGCTATCAAAGCACCAACATTACTTCTGAAGAAGATAATTGCTTTTTTTTTTTACTTTTTTTTTTACTTTTTTTTTGGGGGGGGGCTAGAAATGCCAGGTAATATGGTGACTGGCTGTTAAGCCTTTAGCCTTTTAAGATGAATCTTTAACGCAACAGATATAACTATATGACTACAGAAGTTCAGGGTCCTCATTTATCTAAGTGTCCAGATACTTTATATTCCTTCAGCCACATAAGAAGGCTCAATAAGTGCTCCCTGTTGTTAAATTTTATGAGATACAAGCCTGGTGAGGGCCTGCCCTCCAGCCAAAGTACTCCCTGGAGCTTATGGTCTACAGGGCAATAAACACCCACCTCTCATATCTGAAGATATGAGAAGATATCTGCCAACAGCATCCTTCTCCCTGAGTGAGGTGGTATGGCCTGGTGGCTCCATATGTTTTTATACAGGACATTTCACACAGGTGTAAGGGAAGGGGTTGGTAAGGGAGAGACCACACGGTGAAGACATGAGCAGGCACAGAAGCACTTCTTGTTAGCCACACCCCTCTGTGCATACTTACTGAGTCTGGATCTCTCTGCTGTTCAAGGAAAGCCGAGAATTCCACCAGGCGAAGCTTGGTTGTACCAATGGATCGGCCCTGCCAGGCAGGAACTGAGGGGGCTGGGGCTGACGCAGGCTCAAATCCTGAAATAACAATTGTCACCTTTACCCAAGGGCATGCACCCTCCAGACCTCAATAGGGCAGAATTCTGAATGCAGAGGACCTAGAAAGGAATGACAAATCCCTCCACTGCTGGCACCCAGGCAGGGTGGCATTCAGGCTGGGGCTTTTGCAAACAATGACTAAAGCGGACTACATGAAGCCTATCATGAAGCCAGCTTCAGGTAAAGTTAAAGAGCTGTGGCTGGGGACACTGTGATGATTAATGTCTGTTGTTGTCTTGATTAAACTTAGAATCACCATGGTAAACCATCTATGAGATTTAACTGAAGTAGAGGAAAGACCCTCCCTAAGTGTGCATAGCACCACCCCACAGCTTGAGTCCTGAACAATATAAAAAAGCGAAAGAGAGCTGAGCATCAACATTCACCTCTCTGCTTCCTGCCAGTGGACATAATAAGGTGCTGTCTACACTCCTCCCTCCATGATGTCACTGCCTTGACAGACTATACTCTCAAACTATATATATGAACCCAACAAACCATTCCTCTTCTCAGTGGCTTTTATATATATTTTGCCACAGCAACTAATATTGACAGCTACTCCTGGGTAACAGGGTCTGGCTGGGGAGCAAGCCGAGAATGGCAGAAACATCTAGGGAAACATTTGTGAAGGCATGCTGTTAAGCCAGGACCCATAGTGCACTGCTTCTGTTGGCTCATCTTCTATCTCAAGGCTGTGCTCACCAGCACCATAGAACATTCCCTCTGGATGCTTCACAGAAACACTGGGCACCGTGGAATGCGTTTTTTGACTAGGGGCACTGAAAGATCCAGGATTATACACAGTCTCAATAAATTCAGCTGAATGACCCTAGGCACATTTGGGTGTCAGGGCCCAGGAGAGGAGTCAGATGGAACAGCCAGATTCAGTTACTGCTAGGAGCTTGCACGGAAGCCCTCTCATACAGGAGGAACTGAACTTCACTACTTAAGAAAGCTTAAGTAATCTGTCTGACTGAATGACATGATTTGGTAGCTTATGACGAGAGTAACCACAACAACTTCCCCTTCTAAGTGGGGCCCAGAGTCTTAAGTGGAAGTGGCCAGGCTTCCTGTTTCCTGACTGTCCCACAGGAGGAGCTCTTGGAAGACAGGGGTGTTTTAAAATTTATTTTTATTTACTTATTTGTATCATTTAAGTGTTTTGCCTGCATATATGTATATGTACCGTGTGCGTGCCTGATGCTTGCAGATAAGAAAAGAACATTGATTGTATCCCCTGGAACTGGAGTAACAAATGTTTGTAAGCCACCATATGGGTACTGGGAAACAAACCCAGGTCCTCTACAATGGCAATCGGGGCTCTTGACCACTGAGCCATCTCTCTAGGCCCCAGAGAAAGAACTCTTGAATAAAGAAATTCAGGGCCTGATGGGAGATGCCTGGGACTTTTCTAAGCTTCAAAGATGACCCACCCTTAAAGAAAAGAAGAGAGGCAGCTGGTGGCTTAGACCTATATCACTGCACTGGAACAAAAGAGGCTGGGCTGCCCTCACTCCTCATTCAAGAAGCAGGGAGACTCACCTGGAATGGGGGCTGTGACTGCTGGCTGGATGGGGTAGGCCTGTTGCACAAAGGGCTTGACGCTGGGGAAAAAATGGTTGACATGTCAAAATTACAGATGCAGTGGTGGCTACTTCCCAGGCTTGGCCTTGGCCTGCAGTAGGACTCCCCAATCACCCCATCTGCCAGATCTCTGCCTGCAGTGGGATAACCGTTCCATGCAGAGCTGTATCTACTTAAAGGAAGTTTCTACTTCTAAACGAGAGGCTACTCAGCAGGCTACTGAGATACAAACACCCACAATGTGGGTAGAATAAGCTGGACTGGGGTCAGCATGGCTTCCCACAGTGTAGCAGGTACCCATGGAGCATACTTCTCATCCCCGCACAGACCAAGATCAGCTATCATGGCCTAGGGAGGGTTTAGGAGGCCATGAGTCAGGGTCTCCCATCTCTAGACCACTAGGCCAAACATATACAAAAAAAATTCCTTTCTGCTTTATCCCCAAGCTGCCCTTGGCTCTTGTGGGCTGAGCCTGCACTTTGGATTCAAGGGATCTCTGGGATTTTCTATCAGGCACTCCTATCACAGAGATAGCCATAATGGAAAGAGACAGTATCTTTGCTGTCCTCTCTCAGGCGAGGAAGATTCTGGAGCTGCCGCCAAAGCCATGAAGGATAAAGGACCTAATTCAAATGTCTAGCTATCTCATTGCTAATATTGCAGGTAGGAGAAAGGGAATCTATACCGTTGCAAACTCTCAAAGGTGGGTCCCATTCCATGTCCTGGAATATGGGAACATAAGGAGGCTCAGACTCCCATTTGACTATCTCTCCTCTCTTGATCCCTGAGAAAGCTTGGTACAGTAAAATGTTCCCCGAGAGTGAGCTGCCTAGCCTCTGTTATCTGGGACCTTCAAAGACTTACTCTTGTGAGGATCCTGGCTGTCCTGTCTGTATCATCCCAGGCCAGAACTGGAAGGCAAGAGGCAAAGGCTTCAGGGTTATGAGTTCTCATCAAAGCACACTGTGTGACATGTTCAAATTATAAGCATCTGCTAAAGAACACCAGATTCCTGGAGTGTGCTATGTTCAGGACCATAGCCTACCCCAGGGAGCTTCCTTTAATCACTGTGTCCTGAAAACTCTCCTAAGTCCAAGAGGCAATGTGGAAGCACTTCAGCTTGTTCTTCAAGGGCTTCCTGCATACCCCACAGTTATATAGCTACCAAGGTCCAATGGACAGACATTGAAACAAAGTCATCAAAGTGTGGAGAAGCAACTAGGACACTCGTCTTTGCTGTAAGCATGCCTAAGGCCTTTGGCAGAATCCCGACATCACTGCTTATCCAACTGACCATGTCACATCTAATGGTGTCTCATAATTAGTAGCCTCAGCTTGATCATCTGTAAAACGGCCATGAAACTGAGACTACTGAAGATGGATCTGGGCTGAAATCGGTCGTAACAGATAGCTTCTCAGCCTTTGGGAGCTGACAAATGAAAATATTACAAAGAGTATTTTGCCCCTGTGGGTTTTGGTTGCTATAAAATAACCCTGAGAAAACAGGATAGAGATAGAGACCAAGAAACAAGAAAAAGAGTAAAAGAGAAGGCGGGTTGCAACTAAACGGGACTCTACAAACAAGATATTTAATCTCATGTCTTTAAATTTCACTGATTTCCTCTCCCTTTTATTTCCATTTTTCTCTTTTCCTTTCTTCCTTTCCACCCTTTCTTCCTTTTCTTCTCTCCTTTTCTACATCTCTCTTCCCATTGTCCATCCATTGAGTATCTACCATCTGTCAATCATCCATCTATTTATCCATCTACTATCATCTTTCTATCCATCCTTCATGTATCTTTTATTCTATCCATCTATCATCTGTCTCTTTGTCTACCTACCTACCTTTTATTCTGTGATATTGTGGACAGTCCTAAGGGCCTCACTCATGACAGCAAGTGCTCTACTTCTGAGCCACATCCTCAGTCCCTTTTCATCCTAGTTGAAGACAGGGTTGCATCAAGCTGTGCAAGCTGACCTTGAACTTACTATCTAGCCCAAGTAGGCTTTTAAACTTGTGATACTCCTCAGTCAGCCTCCTGAGTAGTTGTACCATCACACCCATGGTGTGATTCGAGTATTAACTTACCCCCGGTCCCCCTGGGAAGGTAGGGCGTGGAATCCCAGGCAGCCCCAGTTTATTGTGGATGGCAGTAGCCGAGACGATCTGGGCTGATGACATGGCAGCCATGTGCTGCAGGGCCTTGTCCTTGGCAGTCTGATCCTTGAAGATGACAGTGACACACTGACTTAATAGAGAACACATGTCTACCATGTGGGTTAAACAGTACAGCCACGAGCACAAAGACTAAAATACAGAGCCACACGGGGGCCATGAAAGCACACATGCACAGAGAGAAATCAACACGGCCAGGAGCCAGTGACTCTGACTTTCAGAACTAGGGTTACTAGCAAGCAAGAACTAGTGGCCAGGTTGGGTTTTAAACCCTTGATCCATTTTTCCAATGATAGGAAGTCAAACAATATAATCATTATTTCTATCTCCAGAATAATTCTCAAGGGCTTATCATGCCAGGGGTGGGGTGACCGCATTTTCAAGTGAAAGGTCACCAGCAGGGGTAGGGTCATCCATAGATCGAAGACAGCACTATTTGGGTGCCTGCTGTCATTGGGCCACAGTGCCAGGCCCCTGCTGAGGTCATTCAAGGCCCAGGAACCCTGGCAGACATCTGTGGAAGGGCAGCTCAAAAAGCAGCAGCCGGGCAGGGGAGCAGCCAAGCAACATGCTGTCAGGGCACATGCTACGGGACCAAGGCTACAGTGGTTGCTTTACCAAAGCTCAGAGTGTGGGGGATGCTACAGTGTTTCCTTTCCGAAATGGATCTTTTCTACAAAGCCAAGATTGGTAACATAAAGCTAGCCAAAAAAAGAAAAAGGAAAAAAAAAATTCTGCCAAGCACAGCTAAAATATAAAATACTCAGTTTAGAGAACATACTTACCATGCTTGTTACCTGGATACAACAATAAACAGTTTGTTAAAAGGATCACGTACAAAGGCAGGGTTATTTTTCTTCAGTTAAAAAAACATATGTATATAAACACAACATTGGTGTGCCATAAAAAATGCATATGTGAACATGTCAATTCTTACACTTCAGGGATATGCTACCCAGATGCTATCGAATAGCCACCACTGATAGAACTGACCATCCAACTTCCTGGCTGGGGGACTATGTGGTGTCCCCATTATAGATGGAGCTGGTCAGGCCTTGTGTGTGGCAGGACTCTTGGGTGCATGCAGATCTGAGGGTACACTCAGAACCCAGAGGTCCCTGGAGCAGGAACAAAGTAGTGACACTAACACAAACTGTGGTGCCTCCCACCCAGCTGCTGCTCAGGAGTCTACAGTGAGCACAGTGGCTGAGACACAACAGAAATGCCAGCCAGGAGGCAGCTTCCATGTTTGCATAGCTAACCAAAGGTGAGGAGCAAACAGGCCAAGCTGCCAAAGGGAAGGTCAAGAGAAGCTTGAAAAAGAACCAGACTAGAAAACATTCCGGAAGCTTCTGGCAAGGACACACTTAATTCTCCAAAGTATGGACACCACTTTGCCCCAGCACACCAGGAATGCCATGAAACTTTTTCTTTAAGAAAAGTCAAGAGACAGATTCTCAAAGAATAAAAATATTCTATTACAGGGCTGGAGAGAGAGCTCAGCGGTTAAGACACTGACTGCTCTTCCAAAGGTCCTGAGTTCAAGTGCCAGCAACCATCTGTACAGCTACAGTGTCCTCATATACATAAGATAAATAAATAAATCTTTTAAAAAATATTCTATTACAGAATATTTTCTTGGAGAGGAAGAATGAGAAGGGGAGGAGGAGGAGCTAAACATGCGTTTTTACATGTCTACTCTTTGTATTTGAGTGTTAGTGAGGCCAAGTCTAGTGAGGACGAGTCAGCTCTCCAGGCTGTACCTGCCCACCAGGAACATCTGCCATGCTATGGCAACTTCTGCACCAGGGATACAGTAAAGGCCTGAGAATGCTTGTTTGCTTGCTGGTCCCTGCTAAAATGGCCTACGGTGACTAAGAATGGTGTTTCATAGCTCCTCACTAGCAGGCACTCTTTCAAGCCAGGCCTGATAGCTAGCCAGTCAAATCTCTAACCTGAAGCCTAACTGAAGTTGATGCAAATAAAATTTAAAATTACACACACACACACACACACACACAGACACACACCACGGAAATGGAATTTTATTATAGACTGGAAGCTTTCATACGTATTCTAAAGCAGAGCCTAGCTGAGCCAGTCAACTCACATAGAAAGCTCAGTGGGTTCAGCTGGCTCCACCCATCCCCTCAGCAGGGAATGGGTGAGCAGTGAGCATGGCTCTTCACAGTGATGCAGGCCTGACACCAGTACACATTGGCTAGGTTTACTTTGAGACCATCACTTTGGACTCCAGCCTTGAAGCCACTTAACCCCTGGTGAGAGGTTATAAAAGCTCTCTGGGGCAATTTGCTGAGACTGAGTTAACGGCAGAGGAATGGCCACTGGTGCCTTCCCCAGGCTGCACATCTTCTTTGGGCCCCAGAATGGGATACTTTGGAAAAGAGAAGCCCAGACTTTGATCCTGCCCGGCTGGTATGAATTCTTAAGAACTACAAAAGTGCTTCAAGACCTAGCTCTGTTTCATGAGAAAGTCATGCAGCTTCTCAGAGACCTACGAGTTCTTGTGTTTATTAGATGCTGACCCAGTGTAGAACATGATTGGTGCATATTACTGGGGTAACCTGAAAAATCATAACCCAGGTCCAGAGAAAAGTGAGTTCCTTGAATCGCTAAGACCTATTGACATGAGGGCCTGATAGAAACATTTCCCTTTGCTAGGTATGTTCAAAAGTTCTTCAAAATATCCATGAAGTATTGATAGTTTTCCTTTAAAATTTTTTAAATTACCAGGTATATTTGTCTCCTGTCATACGGAGGACAGTTTATAGGAGCTGGTTCTCTCCACTGTGTGAGTCCCTGACTGAACACAGGTCAGGCTTGGGAGCAAGTGCCTCTACCTACTGAGCCATCTCACCAGTCACATTTTCTAGTTTTTGTTGTTGTTGTTGTTTTTTGGAAACTAGGAAATCAGTGGGTGTAGGAGTAGGGTGGGTGTGCATACGACCTCCATTCCCTCTGCTGCTTGACTCTCAGAGCCTCAGAACTAATTATCTATTTAATGACTACTGGCAGCTGTCTGGAAGGTGCATAAATAAACACAAAGTTGAAAGGCAGGAGAGCCAGGTTATTGTTTTCTGTGATTCTCTAGCACCCAGAGCTTTCTGGTAGTAATTAGGAAGTCAAGTGCCTGGCTTCTTCCCTACCTAGGGCAAGTCACGTGACATTTTTTACTTTCTTCACTTATGAAGAATTTCACCTTAGTATCTTACATATTCTGGCTCCATTATAGATGTGTATATTTGTACTATGAGGGTGGCTAGTGAATTCCATTATAACCAGCACATCATATTCTATAAGGCCACTGAACTAATGATCAGCAGTAACCAAATAGTTTGTTCAAATCTGGGCACCTCCTGGCTTTCTGTCTGTCAGGACAGGCAGCTAAGTGTGGCTCCTGCACTTGACCCACCTGCCTGAGAATGGGCAATTTTCTGTAAATGGACTAAAACGTCCTCTCTTGTGATTCCTACCTATTCAGTGAATTTCACAGCAGTGGCCCTTCATCTACAATATACATGTAAAAATTAAAAGGGCTATGCTGTGTGTTGGGGGGCTGGGGTGTGAAATCTCAAGTAACCCTGGAGACAGATAATAAGCACTGGCAGGGCTCTGTGAAAATCAGGGTGAGATCTTGTCCGCAGACCCTCTTACCTTGAGATGGGAGTTGAAAAAGATGATTTCTCGGCTGTCATTTGCAGCCCCGAGACCGGTGGCTGGCTTTGGAAAAATTATCACCCCTAGTGTCAAGCCTGGGTAAATTGCCCGCCTGGGTCACTACAGGATAATACCCTGGCCTTTTATCTGTTGGCTCCTCTCACCCTCATAAAAAAAGAGGAGGGGCTGATGGACCCAGTAAGTTTTGCTGCATGCAAGAAATGTGAGCTATACTCACACATCAAATTAACCTCACTCTAAGATGTATTTGTATCTCTCGATGTCTCTGAAATGAGGGTGAGATTTACAGAGGGTGAGAGAAATGTTTTATCTTGAAACACTGCAGGAAGTCAATATTGTTATACTCTACCTTAGACACCAGGAACG
>NW_022196904.1:101675352-101681539 GCF_008632895.1 Mastomys coucha | reverse complement strand
GTGTTCAGGAACACAGGAGAAGAATAAAAGTCTCAGGGGGAAATCCTAGGATAAGTTCATACTCTGTTCCTCTTGAGCCTATGACCTACTGAACTCCCCTAGAGTAACAAACACTGATCAAAGATGCTGGTAAATTCTGGGTTAGAGGTAAGTCTCATTATCCACCCTCTCTTCCTCACCATTCAATTGATGCCATACACAATCAACTGCTTCACTGCCCCTGTTCAGTCCAGTAGGCTGAGTCACTCATAAACTCCTCAGCCTGGAACCTTGCAAACTGTTAGTAAGTAAACAGGCTTTCATATTTCATGAAGCTGAGCTCTGTTCTGCTGACTGTCTCTCCTTCATGATCACAATGGATGTGGTGTTAGGGAAATGCTTGTATATAATACATATGTTGAGAAGGCAGCATTGTGAATGCACACGGCTGACGGGGAGCCTGAGTGCACAGATTAATCCCTCCTTTCCAGCATCCAGTTGGCTTGCAATGATCTTGGTTCTTGACATTGTCCACAGACAAACTTTGATAATAATAAACATAAAGAGAATGTATGCTCCCATATGCAGTCTACCACAGCTGCCATCTATACACAGCATATATAGATAGCCTGTAACGTTCTAATATATAGAATATACAGTGTGTGTGGACAAACCATCTAACAGGCCAATTTATTCATAAACTATCGTCTCAGAAATTCATACGGAAACGTTAGTAACACTGCAGGAAAAAATACATATAAAGTCACAGAGACCATGGAATAAAAGAGCTGTCATGAGCTATTAAATGCTTTCCTGCAAACATATTTTCCCCAGCAACATAAAATTGTAATGCAAGGAAGGGAAAATAGCAATTTGCTTGAAAAACCACATTTTTTTCCCAGCAGAAAAAGACAAAACACGAAAAATACTACTCTAAGAATTACTTTTGCAGATGTTGTTTCTAATCAAGCACAGTGTGGATTCACGTGACCTGTGCAATAATTAGCCATGACTCTTGAGCAGATAAACATCACAAAAACATAAGGTGGTCTACGGAAAGGATGGGGCACTTGAATGTTTTCTAGCCACGATCTCTAATTTGCTTATCAGTGCAGAAGGCAGAAGCAAATACAAAAGGGGCAATTCGGTCAGGCCATAGCCACTGTGGAGGAGGGAAGGCACATTCAGCACTGGCCTGACTAGCTGCCTAATGAGTAGCAATTAATTCATTGCATTGTATTTCGAAATGCTGAAGACTCCATTCACATCAAAGAAAAAATGTTTCAAGGCTTTTACACATTGTTCATTTTCAAATGTACAGAGCTATGTTTAGCACTGTGTCATTGTCCACAGAGGATCTTTTCTTTCTGATGTGGGCCTCCGGCTTTCACAAAGAACTGCAGATGAGGAGCTCGGAAGGTGAGCCTTCAGACTCCTAGGAATGGAGGATGTAGACCAGCTATGGTCTGGAGCTAGGAACTGAGGAAAAGATGCCTTCCTACTTACTGCCCTTTTGTCTGGGAGCCGGCATCTGAGTTCTAACATGAGAGTTAGCCCTCACTTTGCCATATCCTTCAAACTCACAGAGAAAGGCAAGCTCCAGTGCAGAGAAAGGGCCCATGCACGACACCTTCAGTCAGGGATGTGAACCCTTCTGGATCATTCTGTGAGGAACTTGGGCTTTGTCACCAAACAGGCTAAGGATTAGAGTCACATCTGCAACCCCATGCAGGCCACAAAGCTTCTGTAAGCCCTACTGCCTCTTTGCTAAAGCAGAGGCAAGGGCAGCTCAAGACAAGATGGCGTCCTACTGGCCCTCTATTCAGGCTTCTCCTATGACCCACTGCTGCTCAGGAGCTCTGGTCTTTACTGAACAATCTTGGTTACCAACTTTATTCTAGAGTATTCTCTGATAGACACTGGATATTGCTTAGCAAGCAAGAGATTTCTCAGTTCAGAATGGAGCTGCTTCAGTTTACCCTACAAAATCTTCCAGGCTTGGCTCAGAACAGAAAGGCAAACAGATCCAGTGTTGGGCTCAAAGAGTCAGCCCTGCATTGCCACATTCCCAGTGGAGAGTCTAATCCCTTCCCACATCAGCTAAAGTACCTATGAGTCATAGGACTCATGTCATGAGGGCAAAAGAACCTGAAGACTGGAATCTGGAAGAAGCCAGCATGGTTTCCCAAACCTAAGAAATGGCCAGAAGGATGCAGGTTCCAATCAAGGTTTGGGACCTTGTGTTTTGTTAAGTTCCCACTCCTCATGTGTGGCCCAGGGGACCACAGGGAACACAGTATGTCTGGCTACCCTAGAGTAGTACCACCAACTGCATGCAGCGGAGTCACATTTGGGCAAAGCCCCATGAAGTTCTTGAACTTGGAAGAATGAAATCAGTCATTTGAACTTGAAGCGCTCGCTTATTGGAAGGAATGGCTGACTGGAAAGAAAGGTCTGTTTGAAACTCAAATCACAAGGACCCCAGGTAAAAAATGAAACAACAACAAAAAATGGCCCCAGGAGAGTTCCCATAGCTTAGAATTTAGTCACTCACTGGATGGATCAGAGACACAGGCCTCCTTTCCTGCTCTGCTGCGATGAAGCACTATTATTAGCTTTTCTTCATTGCGGGCTGTGGCAAGACATGACCAAACCTTCTGCCCAAGACAGATTCCTGCCAAGGTGAGGACAGAGCAGCAGCCTTGTTTTCTCATGCTCTACAATCATCTGAACACAAAGATGACTCCATCCATCTCTCTCTCATAAGGAAGATGGCAGCAGTACACCATCTCCAGAGCCAGGTCTGGATCCTATGATCTCTGCCATGATGGTTCTGGATATCTTGGTGGGAGAGAGAGAAAAAGAGCAGGAATCTCTGTGTAGAAACTTCACATAGGAAAGAAAGATACAAAACATGAAAAATTCAGCTGTCATCTTTCTCCAGGTCAGGCTGAGTCTCAATCTGTAGAGATTCAGAAAGGGCTACTTCTGATATATCCACAGAGAAAACATTTCAGAGTAGTGAAGGATTTCAAATGTTATAAGCTGGTCCTTTACTATGTTGTCTCCTATAACCCAATCTGAGATTGCAGGGGACAAGGGTAATCTACACACTACACAAAAGGAGTGCAGGTGCTGTTGAGCAGACACAGCTGGTGACAAATCAGACCGACAGCTCCAAGATGGCACCTGTGAATTCCAATCCTGTACCACAGACCCAGAGGCCACTTGCCTACTGCATGGTATGGGTCTATCTTTGCAGACCACATCAGGACAGCAACAAAGCTGTGGGTCACCTAAAACACACCCACCCCCAAAGAGGCATGGGTCAGAAGGGCTAAATCCCAACAGGAAAGGCATCCTCCTGAAGATAAGCTCCCTGAGGCCTAGAGGAAGCACTTTTGCTTCGTCTTAGGCACTTTGATCAAGATAAGATAAACTCTCGATTGTGTGAATTTCTAGCATTCCTTTAGCCATCTCCATGGGCTCTTCTTGAGTGTCTCCTGGAAGTGGCCCGCACCATCCTTCCTGCTCTGATGCACTGTGTCTTGGTGTCTTCCCCTATTTCTTTTCTTTTTATGCAGTTGGAGATCCAACCATGCCAGGCAAGCCCTCAGCCATTGAGCTATATTCCAACCTATTCCACTCTCTTCCACGTGATCATGGCCTGCGTCTGGCGTCATCCCGAGTGACCAGGTCATTCTTCTGAGGCTGCTGTAAACATCTTGTCTTGTGTTGGTGCCAAGGGTAGACAATGAGTCACCTCCAGCTGAATTCAACTTCAGGGCAAGAGGGGGACCAATTTCTCAATTGCTTTTTCAATGTGACAAAGGAAAGACTCGGAGGTGAGGGAAGAGAGAGGGGCTAAGTCTAGTTAGGGAAGAAAAGAGGTTAGAGGAAATTAGAAAGAAGACAGAATAATGCTTCTCTGCTTGATTAAGTGTTTTGTTTTTTAAAAAAACAAAACAAAACAAAACAAACAAAAAGTTACCTGTGAAGTAGACAAACCTGGGTGTTGTGTTTTGGTTTGTGAAATGCAGGTATGGTCATCCTAGGAGACTGACCTTAAACTCTGTCCCCCTACCTCCCAAGTACTGTGATTACAGATGTAAGTAAGCACTTCTGACCATGTACTGACTTTTTTATATTAAGTAAAAAGCTTCATGGTTACCTTCGATGCATGCTTCCAGCCTTTAAGAAGCTCAGGGTGTCTCTTGGTCTCCTTTCTCTCTCTGCTTGCATGGGTACATCTGCTCCTCCTTCCCTCCACCCCTACCTTACTATTCTGAGACAAGGTATACTGGTTGCCTAAAGCAAGCCTACAGATCCTGAGGGATCACCCCAGCACTAGGATTATAGACACATTCCTCTGTGTCCAACTTCTGACATCTATGGATCTAAGATCTCAACTCGGGTCCTCCTGTTTGCTTGGCAAGCACTCTGCTGACTCAGCTACTTCCCAGCTCTATGTTTTAAGTGTTTTACTGGAAATCTTATTCAAGGGGCTGGAGAGATGGCTCAGCAGCTAAGAGCACTGGCTGTTCTTCCAGTCGCCTGAAGTTCAAGTCCCAGCATTGACAAGATGGCTCACAACTAACTGTCTATAAGTAATCCAATGCCATCTTCTGTGTATGCTGACAAACATGTAGACAAAACTCTCATACATATAAAACATACAAATAAATCTTTTTTGTTAAAAAAAATACTAGTTCACAAGTTCTATCATATATTTTACAAACTTATGAACAGAACTTGTATTCATAATTCTTTGTTTAAAACCACTGAGGAGACCTACACAGCCATAGTGGGCTGAAGTGGGGAATCAGTGGAGGCTGGCCATAAAAGACAACTGAAGGCCACTGAGTAGGGCTCAGGCTATTGGGGAGTCTCTGGCCCAGGTACCCAGCTCTCTTGCCACATTGTCATAGTTCAGTCACTAGGTCCTTGCCTCCAGCTTGGCCTCTCTTACCAGTCATCCTCTTGGAGCAAACTCTAAGGTCTTGCCAAAGGAACCTAGTGAATGTTCCCCAGGCCCCTCGGCAAATGTTCCCTCTGCCCAGGGGCCTGGGGCACAGGTGACACAGAGCTACTCCAATCACTGCCCAGGGTCTACCTCCACGGTACTCTTCAGAGTAATCCAGGTAACCACTCTTGGATTGGCTATTCTTTTTTTTCTGGGCCCTGTTTCCTGTCTACTGCAGAGTCTTGGCTTATGGGAAGTCAACAAGGGAATTAGCACAAGGTTTAATATTTCCCAGAATACCAGCTCCATGAAGTCAATGCCTAGGCTTCACCAGATCTGAAGAACCCCCAGAGGCCGAGTGAAGCATCACTCCCTTGCTTTTAAAGTTCAACAGAACCTGACTGTGAAGATGAAAACAGTCTGCATACCTGGGGGATGACTGAGCCTACAATCACTCCGAGAAAGCAGCCAGGAGCAGCAGTTGACCTTTAGAACTGACACTAACACTTTTTAAGGGGTTACTCATTGAGAATGTGGCAGGAGAGGTACAGTTACTTGTGTGAGTGTTCTGCTCAGAGAAACACACATCAGGAACCAGCACTGTAACTGGAACACTGAGGCTGAAAAACACCCTGGGGTTAGTGGCTTCCTTGGCCTTCTGCCCAAGGCAGGGATGGCGATGGCAATTTCTCAATCTATACCCCAAGGAACAACCAAAGGACAAAGTAGGACTAAGGGTTTGAGAGGGTGGGTGCCAGTTAGATCCATGTTTACTATTTCAAGTCATAGTTTCACTATGACATCCAGCTTAAGACATGAGTTCTGGTTGGGGAGAGATGACTGTGGGTGAAGCACTTGACGCGGAAGTGTAAGGAGCCAAGTCTGAATTCCCCAGTACCCAGGGGGTGAGTAGTGGCCCCTTCTGTAACTCCAGCACATAAGAGGTAGAGACAACAGATCCTGGATCAAGCTGCATTACTAGAGTAGCCAAGTCAATGAGTGCTGGATTAAATAAAAGACTGTGGCTCAATACAAGGTAGAGAGAAATGGGGACTGAAGGAGATGGCTCAGAGATTAAGAGCACTGATTGCTCTTCCAGAAGTTCTGAGTTCAATTCCCAGCAACCACATGGTGGCTCACAATCATCTGTAATGGGATCTGAAGCCCTCTTCTGGTGTATCTGAAGAGAGCAATGGTATACTTATATACATAAAATAAATAAATAAATCTTAAAAAAAAAGATAG
>NW_022196904.1:101667990-101675342 GCF_008632895.1 Mastomys coucha | reverse complement strand
CGCACACACAAATATGCATGCACCCTGGTTGTTTTTCTGTCAACTGACACAAGCTAGAGTTATTAGGAAAGAGGACCCTCCATCAGATTGCCTTGTAAGCAACTCTAGGAGCATTTTCTTGATTAATGATTAGTGTGGGAGGGCACATCCCACTAGAAGTAGTGCAATTCCTATGCAGATGGTCCTGGGTTGTATAAGAAAGCAGACTGAGCAAGCCAAGAGCGGTGTTCCTTCATGGGTCTCCTTTAGTTCTTGCCTCCCAGTTCCTGCCCAGACTTTATCAGTGATGGAACATGATCGGAGAATTGTAAGCTGAAATAAACACTTCCCTCCCCAAGCTGCCTTTGGTCATGGCATCTTATCACAGCAGACAACAGGGTTGCTGGAAAAGCAATAGCCTAAAGAATTCTCTCACTCGATGGTCAAGGAAAGGAGAAGTAAACAAGCTGGAGATAGAGAGATGTCTCTGTGGATAAAGACAATTACCTCAAAAGAGACCCATATTGTTGGAAGGAGAGAACAGATGCCTAAAAATTGTTCTCTGACCTTCATAAGTGTACACAAACGTACGTACACACACACACACACACACACACACACACACACACACACACACACACACACTTTTAAAGCAGGCTTATGGGAAAGTACACCCAGGAGGGACCCAGCTATACATATGCCACTTTTACCAACTCTCTAGGAAGACAAAGAAATGAGACATTGGTTTTAGTATTCACAAGACATGCAGATAACATTCAACCCACTACACCCCACCACAGGCACCCCACTTTGATTTCTGGATATGTAGAAACATGGTGACCAGCCTAGAAGAGGCATTGCCCCCAAGTATAGACCAGTAGTGGCCAAGTCATCAGTCACCTTCTCCAACAAGCCTCCTTCCTACACCTTTCTCAAGGAAAACACAACATCCCATGTAATCTTGGCCACTTCCTGCCACCCCCGGTGCATACCCAGGGGTGATGTGTCATTTTCAAGATGACTTCAAACTATGTAGTGAGTTTATCTCATCACTTATTGTGGGAATTCAACTAGGACAATTAGTCTGTCCCCACAGTGAACTCTGCAGAGATACCTGTCTCTGTGCCTTTCAAATGTGCTGATAGATACCAGAGCCCAGCAGAGAAAGCTGAGACAGGACTCTCAGACCACCTATTCCCTGTAAGATCTGCAGATATGCACTCATGTTCTGCCAAGGGATAGTAAAACAACATCATACTAAAACGTCCATAGGAGAATGTACACAGGACGCATGACTGGCACACAGGTATGCCAATAGCCATTCTTGACTGTACTACTACAGACAAGGTACTACCATTCAACTAAGTTACTAATGACCACCAGTGTCCATTCTAAATTATCTCCATATGTTAGCCACCGGCTCAATGGTAGATACTTAATGGAAGCACTGTGTATCCTGAACCAGGGATCAGGGGGTGGCCACTTCTCTACAATATGATGACATGAAACATTCTTCTGGTTTAGGATTCAGAAAGAGTTGAGTTCACCTCTCTTTGCTCTTTACGAGGCTTGGTAGCTTTTGTCAAATCAATTATGGACTTGACTCATTGAATCATAATTTATTCCATATTTTTTCTTAAAATCAGAACAACAGAGCACTAATTTGTGAGTTTCAATGAGAGAACACAGAAGACTCTGCATCAGAATACAACATCTGTCCTTGAAATCCCAGACTCTGAAACAGATTCTCCAAGCATGGCCATGGAGCTCCTTCCACATCACATTGTGGCTCTTTCTGCTAACAGCCAACAGTGCCCTATATCAGAGTTGTATTTATATAGCTGGCTCAGAGACAGGGGAGTGGCTATTAAGAGCCTACTGAAAAGTGCCATGCCTGGAACATTTGGTAGGTCTAATGGAGAGACAGAGCACAGAGGACTCCATTTCTCCAAGAGTCATGGAAGAAAAGACTTAAAGAAGCCACTAGAAGTGCTTCTGGGGCTCAAATGTGGAGCCCACTGCCCTCCTACAGCCTCTGCCTGACACCTGCTCCTTGTGCCTGTTCCAAGAGTGGGTTGAAAGTGGTGAGTCTTTTTTTATTGTTGAAGAACAAATAGATAAAGGCAGTGGTGGAACACGCCTTTGATCCCAGCACTTGGGAGGGAAGAGGCAGGCAGATTTCTCTGAGTTCGAGGCCAGCCTGGTCTACAGAGTGAGTTCCAGGACAGCCAGGACTATACAGAGAAACCCTGTCTGGAAAAACAAAACAAAACAAAAACAAACAAACAAAAAGAACAAATAGATAAGCAACTTTGTCTGAACATAGGTGTTATGAATAATACCGTGACATTTATTTAAAGAAGAAAGTTGAAAAATCTCCAAGTGATTCCTCATACCTCAATAGAATCTCTTTCAAGTCAGACAGGTTTTTATTACCTTCTGAGGTTTCCATTCAAGTCCCAACCCCAGCCCCAGCCCTATCATCGCCCCCACCCCATGTGCCTACAGGAAACACACACACAATGGAGGAGATAGTTTGTAACATCAGAGATGGAAATACAAAATTGGTATCTGTAAACTTCTTTGTATATCATTAATTCATTAGCCTAGAGAACTAGAATCAGAGTGAGAACTTGAGCAAGCACTGGGGTCGTTACATACATGTAGAGAGTATAGCACCTCTGGTTAAAAAGCAAGATCTAGAAAGTTCCTTTAGCCTTTCAACTGCTCAGCCAGTGCAGCTCAAAGCCAGCCACCATCAGCCATAAGTGCGAGCGAGCAAGCATGCTGCCCACTGCAGAGCGCATATCCTATGTACCTTCCTACCTAGTCAGTCCTATGTCAGTCAGCCTGGTTTGCATTTTTAAAGTTGAAGGGTTGGAGGGGGTGTGTGTCAGGTGCAGCACTATGAACTGGCACTGTTATGTTGTGGAACAAAACCACAAACATAGTAAGTGGGTGGGGGAAAGATGCTTGAGAATAGCAACAAAAGGATCCTAAACTGATTTTTACTATAAATAAATAGTAAATAAAGACCTTCCCAAGAGGAACTCGGAATTAAAAATTATCAATGCCTTCATTTTTAAAGTTTTATTTAGTTATTTATTATTGTGAATGGTACTTGGTTATAAATGAGGCTCATATAAAAAAGTTCTACGTGAACCAGGCTTGATTATTTTTTCTTCAAGACCCATCATTTGGTTTTATTTTATTGTTTTGTTTTTTGCCTGTGGCCATATCTGCAGATTTCTTTATTTCTATCTCTTTTCTGTGTTTATTTTGTTTTTTGAGATAAGATTTCTCTGTGTAACAGAGCACTGGCTGTCCTAGGCTGGCTTTGTGAACCAAGCTGGCCTGAAACTCACAGATATCCACCTGCCTCTGCCTCTTGAGTGCTGGGATTAAAGGCATGTGCCACCATGCCAGCACTCTTTTCTGTGTTTTTGAGATGGTATCTCATTACAAATTTGTGGCGAGTCTCCCTACGTCTGCCTCCTTCCTACTGGGAGGGATCCCAGGCGTATAAGCCACTGCGCCTGGTTTAGACTTCTCTACTAAGGAGACCCACTAGAAAACAGCACATCAGACAATGTGGAAAACATTGGGTGAAAATACTATCTGTGTTGAAGGAGATACATATGAAAATATATTTTCTTAAATTATTATTATTTATTTTATGTATATGTGTGTTTTGCTGGCAAAGGCCAGAAAATGGCATTAGATCCCCTGGAACTCAAGTTACAGACAATTGTGAGCTTCCATAAGGATTCTGGGAATTGAACCAGGGTTCTCTGGGCCATCTCTCCAGCCCTGTAAGTATTATAAAAGTCATTTCACAACAATTGGAGATAATTTCTTTTCAGTTCCTTTTTATTTTTTTAGGTATACTATACTATCCATCAGCTGATTCTCTGGGGACAAAATGCTAGCCCAGTGCTACAGGGCAGTTGTTAGAAGATTTTTTTTTTTTCCTTTTCCTTTTCTTCTTCTTTTAATTGTATTTCTGTGCTGAAGTTATCAAGATCAGCTCTCTGCTGCGATGATTGCATTGTTACTGGGAACTTGCACACACTCACACACACAGAGTTTAATGTGAGGCCAGTACAGAAACAGAGAGATTAGACACAAAGAAATGTAAACAGCCCTCACATGCTAGGAAGCTAGGTTACAAGAATCCCAGCGCCAGGCATTCACCAGTCACCATGGAAAACAGGAAGTGAGGTGCATAGCAACCACGAGCCAAAAAGCAGAAAAGCGCATACCTTTAGCTTGGAATGAAAATCACGAGATTTCCTTCTGGCAAGAACCTGAATGTGACTAGACACCTGCAGGGTAGGGGAAGGGAGGAAAACAAAGGAAAAGCCTGTAACCATGGAGATGAAAAGCCCCCTACAACTGGGCAAGCCAGACGTACCTTAATGGCGGCTTGAATTTCTCGAACTTTCTTTCTTGCTAAGACCTGTATATGACTAGACACCTACATTTTTCGGGTTTATGCGGAGGGGGGGAGGGGGGGACAAAAACGAGAAAAAAAGAAAAACAAAAAACAAAAACAAAAAAAAAGGAAATCAAATATAAAATCGCTACTCCTTGGGAGGGGTGGGGTAGGGGAGGTTATTTGCATCTCAACGAAGCTCTGCAGTTAGGAACATACAGTCCCAGCCAGACACCAAGCCCCCAGCGCTCCTCTAAAGCTCTACGGACAGGGTCCTCACTTGATTCAGAAGTTAGGGCAGGCTCACCTCCATGTTCCCACCTGCAGGGATGACAGCTGGGTGCTGGGAAAAACCTCATTTGGAGAGCCAAAAGAGGTGAGAGGAGGGATGCTTTCTTTATGAAATAAAAAAAAGGCGGGAGATAGAGATAAAATATTTACAGCTTCTCAGCATCAGGAGAGGAAATCCCCCTTTCTCAATTTAGAGAGGACTGTCCATAAATTAGCATGCTCTACAGAATCAAAGCTGAGGCTATGCGCTGGATTCTGATCTCTTGGAGGACTCTAGATTCTGTGGCAAATGCTGAAATAATACTGGCACATAAATTAGATCTCAAAGAAAAATGGGACCCAGTTAGCAGAGCCTCCCCGCACCAAACCCCTTAAAATTTCTTTAATCCTTCCACTCTTTGGGAATCGACTGGGAGCCAAGTGGGTCTGCATATTATTGCAAAAAGAAATGTGAGAATACAACCAGCCAGCCAGTTAAAAATCTGGTCTGAAAAACCACTCAGCTTTGCTGAGCAACACTAGAGAGGTGTCCGCCAACTGTGGCCTACAGGCACCCCGTGGGTGATGCTGGGTGTGGAAAAACTGCCAGACAGGCTTCTAACACAGTGATTCCACTGGGCAAGTAACACCGCATTGATTTTAGTGGGACTTGATTAAATTTAGAAGAGCCCCAGTGAAGGGGTCACTGGGCAAGTGACCAGAGCTTGCTGGCCAATCGGCCAGTTAGGCACTTGAGATGGAAGGAGAGCCAGTTGTCTGCATTGGGAGACTCTGAACCTTCCCATTACAAGTTCAGAGATTTGTGACAGTCACCTCATTTCTAACTCTCCAGTGACTCCAGATTATTAAAGATCTTTTGGTTGTTAAATGTCTTTTGAGGTTCCGTAATTCCCTTTCTTCCCGTTTCCAGGGAAGCAGGGCTCCCCCATCCTCTCTGCCCCTTCATCTGGCTCCCGCTGTTATTCATTTGCACCCAGAATCACTTCTGATTCTCTGCCTTGATGAGGGCTATGGCTGGGTACATCCCCAGCACAGTGCCTGCCTGCCTCTGGGCTGGCAGGAGGCCACCCCTTTCTGCTGATTCAGCAAGGGGCCAGCATGGGCAGCATTTCTGAGGGACAGCCCAGCCCACTGCTCCAAACTCCAGAAAGGAAGCTTCCTCCCCACCCCCACCAGGGCCACCCTAATGGCACTCAACCTTGAAGAGACACAGGTGGATTGGCTGCACTCGGGATTCAGTTATAGCCCCTTGCTCTCTTTAATTAATCTGCCATGAAGTCTCTATATTACCAGAGTGGTCTTAAACTCCAGGGCTCAAAAGATCCTGAGGCCTCAGACTCCCAAGTAGCTGGGACTGGAGATACACTCCACCACCACATCTAGTCAGCTGCACTAGGTTAACATCAAGAAATAACTGTTTTCCTGTCATGGACCCACCCATCGCATAGGTTGCTTGTTTTCATTTCCTTTTCTGTTTTTAGAGACTGATTTCCCACCCATTTCATTTGTGAACTTGGTCACATCAGAGATCTGGGCTGCTCTGTGTCCAGAAGAACCAGGGAAGGCAGAACCCCAGCCAGGGTCAGAAAAGAATTCCCATTCCTGTTCTGCAGCGGTATAAAACGTGTAACTGCTTTATAGTCACAGCAGAGGCTGACAAAAAGCCATTGCTAAAGAAGCCACAGTGCCCTGGAAGTGTATCACTTGCTCAGTGTCATGTTTAGGCCATTGTTAAAGGCCACTGGTGTAACTTCATTGAAAGCATGACAATTACATAATCGTTGCAGGATATTAAAATGCACAGAACCTCCAAATCTCTTGGCTTGCCAGGGTAAATGCACCTGCAGCCTTCTGCAACTCTGGTAAATGTTAGGGAGGGGGGAGGGGGAAGAGAAAGGATTGAACACACAGCAAGGGGAAGTTCAGACACTGACTTGGCAGGGAACTTTCCCTATGTGCGTAAGGCAGTGCAGTACCGCCTGCTTGGGCCACAGAAAAACCACTCCACCACGGACTCCTTACAGGGCACTGGGACCAGGGCTCCTAGAGCCGAAGCAGAGCAGCCAAGGCAACCCAATGTCTCCGGGCCATTCGCTGACATGCAAACCTTGCAGGCGGGTACTGTACCTGCTTCCTGGTCCTTGTCTTTCCCGTCCTGAGTTTGATGTATCTGGCTATCAATTCATTTCTACCTGCAAGAAGAAAAGAATTTACAATAAGGTAGGTGACTTAAAAGAACGAAAGAAACCAAGCCCCTAAAGGTTAAGAATAGAAATATATTCAAGAATTTTGAATTGCAGAGGCTGCAGAGATGGCTCTGCTCTTCCAGAGGTTCTGAGTTCAATTCCCAGCACCCACATGGTGGTTTACAACCATCCGGAACTACAGTTCCATGGGATCTGGCACCATCTTCTGGCATCCAGACATTCACACATGTGCACAGGCATGACATTCATATATAAGATAAAAACAAATCATAAAAGAAAAGGCAGACTTTTTCATTGGAATGGGGGTAGAATTGCTCATGCAATAACCCAAGCTTAGGAGGTAGAGAGGCAGGCGGCTCAGAATCTTCAGACTAGCCTGGTCAAGACCACACCTTGATTTGTTTTCTCCTCCTTCTTTTTTAATTGGAGCCTTTTCAGTT
>NW_022196904.1:101651840-101667980 GCF_008632895.1 Mastomys coucha | reverse complement strand
CCCCCCCCCCAAAAAAAAGCACAACTGTCTGGGAAAATATTTACTAAGGAAAATTAAGATAAAAACTACTTAACTTTAAATGTTGTCCAGCCACTGAGATTGATATATGCCTTTTAAGAAAATGCTAGCATAGCTTGGCATGATGGCAACACGTTTAATCCCAGCACTCAAGAGACTGAGGCAGGAGGATCTCTGAGGCCAGCCTGATCTACAGAATAAGTTCTAAGATAGAGCTACACAGAGAAACCCTGTTTCGAAAAGATCAAACAAAAAAGCCTGCATGATCTTGTTTGCTTGCTCGTAAAAGTGCTAAGTTGGAAGAGAGACAGACATAGACAGACAGACAGACAGACAGACAGACAGACACACACACACACACACACACACACACACACACATGGGGGGGGGCGTATTTAGTCTGGGAGAAAATGAGCTCAAATCTTCTGTTGAAGCCCGCATTTCTAAACGGTCATTTTCTTCTTCATCCAAGCTTCTCCCTGTGGTCGCCTCATTATAGACACAAGAGAGTGAGGCTCTGGCGGCTGCCAAGTACAGCAGCCAAAGGAAGCTCAACAGTATGGAAGCAGAAGATCCAAAATGTGGTCTTTGCACCCACAGCAAACTACAGACAAGACTGTTCTCAGGCCTGTTTGTTAGGGCGAGTGACTCAACTTTCTCCAAGTCTTGTAACCTTGAGCCAAGAAAAAAAACATCTGAACAGAAAAACTGTTCATTCTTTTGCTGCTAGCAAACTGAAATTTCAAACAGTTATGATGTGAAATAACTATGCTCTAACAGAAAAGCATTCCCCCCCAGAAGCCGAAGAGGCAAAAAGTACCACTAAGGTACTATGAGAAAGAAAACCCACTCCTGAAGATATGGATCCTTCTAAGAGTGGTCCAATGAGTCGCATTTAACTGTTCTAGGAACACAGACACACTTTATACCACACAGCTTTTGAACACTGTATTTCATCGTCTTTAATCAGCCCCACTGGCAAGATCGGGTCTAAAGGCAATCACTCTGGCAAGATCGGGTCTAAAGGCAATCACTCTGGCAAGTGTCTCCCTGCCCTGCTGAGCATGGTTTTGCTTTAACATGATACCAGAGCTACTGGAAGCAGTAAGCCCCAGTCTGTCCTCTCTTGGGATGCCCCTGAACAGTCATGGCACTGTCTACAGAGCTTGTACTCTCTCATTTTCCAGACACAGATCACACCTGAAGAGCACAGAACCCTTTTCTCTTAGACAACTGTCCTGGACAGCCAGCACCTTGCTGTGCAGAGTAATATAAGAAACAGTGCTGTGGTTTGAATGTGAAATATTCCCCAAGGGATCTTATCTTGAACACAGGTTCCCCGGCTGCTGACACTGTCTAGGGAGGCTATGCAGCCTGAAGGACATGGACTCTAGCTGGTGGATGAGGTCAGCAGAGACAGGCTTTGAGGGTTAAAACCCAATACTATCTCTTTCCAGAGGGCACTGTAAGCTCATACCACAAAGAACTAAGGTGAGCCAAGCATGAAGCTTTTCCCATTACCAGGGATGTGCCCTCTAAACTGTAAGCTAAAACAAATCCTGCTTCCCTCAAGTAGTTTCTGTCAGTGATTTGATCAAAGAGACAGAAGTCACTAACACATACACTGCCCCCCCCCCCAGAGCCAGTGACCACACCCCTGCCTTGGTGAGTTGGTGACCCCTTGCCCTGACAGGACACACGGAATGATGCTCAGAGGTTCCGTGACACAGACAATTCACTGTAGCCTGAAACATTTATGTCCTTACCGGGACTTGAGCCCATCGGCTGCCTATTTCAGGATGTCACAGAACACACAGAGCACAGAAGACAAAGATGTCTTGGTGCCACAAAGTACCCCTGGGTTACCCACTCTCTTCTCTGAAACCGTAAAACACTCCTAAGTCTAAGCTTGGGATGAAGAGTCCTGCTTGCTGGATCTTGAAGCAGATTAATAAGACAAGGGTCCCAATTACATGGGGTTTCTTCTAACTTTCATCTTTAGATCCTTCCAGATGTTCTTGAAAGGCCTTCACACAGATGCCTAGCTGTCTTTCAGGGATCCTCTTGGATCCTCAGTCTGTCCTCTGCCTCCCTTCCTTTCAGAAGAATTTGCAGAACTAGAAATGGCCATGCTGTGAGGTTGTGTGTACCTATCACCTTCTCAGTCTAGACACTCCTCTGTTGATCCTACTGTCTACCAGTATTCATTTATTTTTTATTTTATTTATTTGTTTGTTTGTTTTTGTTTTTTTCGAGACAGGGTTTCTCTGTGTAGCCCTGGCTGTCCTAGAACTCACTCTGTAGACCAGGCTGGCCTCGAACTCAGAAATCCGCCTGCCTCTGCCTCCCAAGTGCTGGGATTAAAGGCATGCACCACCGCCACCTGGCTGGCTTATTTTTTATTTTTTAAATTGTATTTGTATGGGTGTTTTATTACCATGTCCGTGCATGATGTGTGTGGCTACAAAGGCCAGAAAAGCATGTCAGGCCCCCAAGGACTGGAGTTATAAATGATGTAAGCCACCATGTGGGGGCTTTTCCTCACATACAGCCCTTAACCCTGTTCTTTTCCATTCAGATCTGCTGGCATTTTCAAACCCCCAATAAAAAATTTTCCATTTATTTCTACTCCCACCTCACCCTATTAAATTGAGCCTATCATTTCAGCCTGTCAAAATCTTCTCAGATCTCAACTCTAACTGAATGTACCTTTTCCGGAGCATTTAGAGGAAACAGGCTTCTGAACTCAGCTTGGGGATTGCTTCAGCGCACATCTCCTTTCAAACTGCTCGCTGCCAATATCCCCTGTAGTGTCATCGGGCCTACTTGTCCATCTCTCAGAAGGCTGTGCAGGTTTTGCAATTTGTCATAAAGGCTCACTGACAGCGGAGGCCAGCCAGGAGTGCCTAATTACCAGAAACCAGACCTGAATGACAATGTCCACAGATCAACTGAGCACTCTCCAGCCCTGGGCCCTCTCTGGGCAGCTAGTCGGGGCTGTTTGAGTGGCCAGGGCTCTGTGCGAGACATGCAATTTCATCTGGATCTTGTCCAGGTGGCACAAAAGAGGCTCTTGCCCCAAACTTGCTTATTTTCTGTGAATACAGAGAAGATGGCTCAGGAGATGTGACATGAAACCGACATAAAGACTTTCAATTTCTCGTAGCACCAGGTTGAAGTAAGATAGCTGTCTAGGAGAGCCACAAGTGCCAGAGATCCCCAGAGCCTATGCAAATGGCACTGTGCTTTAATCGTGCTGAAAAGTGATTCTAAAGGTGGCTGGCTTCTTCTAAAGCACACCCTTAATGAAGGGATGTGCTGAGCACGCCTTTCTGGTCATGTCACTGAAAGCTTGGTTTAAGCCAGGTGTGGAGGGTACCAGCTTGGGCTACACAGAGACATCCTGTATTACAATTATAAGAAAGCTTATCATCTTACTCTCAACATCCCATCCTTGCTCCAGAGACGAACAGGACCGAGAACTTTACAAAGCCTGGATTTCTTCTTTCATGCCCTGCTCTAGAATGCGTCTTTTAGATATTAAAACTGCCTGTTTTAACATACGAAGAAGTGTCTTCCCTAAAAGAATGCATAGGAGCCTGAGCAACTCTCTAGCAGACAATATGCTAATACTTCTTATAAGCCTGTGTGATTTCAATCCACTTCATCTAATTCAATTATTATGCTATATGCTTTAATTGGAAAGTACAGGTTAATCTATTAACCTGATTTTTTTACGGGGGGGGGGTGGGGGGGTGGGGGGTGTCACGATAGGGTATCTCTGTGTAGCCCTGGCTGTCCTGAAACTCTCTCTGTAGACCAGACTGGCCTTAAACTCACAGAGATCCACCTGCCTCTGCCTCCCAACTGATGGGATTAAAGGCATGAGTCACCACCACTCAGCTGACTCAAATTATTTTAAATAATTATTTGAAAATAGCAAACAGAAATCCAAAATAGAAACCATATGGCTGAGTCTATTAAAACTTTGTACATTTATTTCTAAAGCTTCCCTAAATTACAATATCCTGACTTTCTTGGGAAACAAGAGTGGCATTCCAAATGTCTGTGTTTCTCTGTGACCTTGATAGGACACCCTGAGTGCTACTTCTATTTCTTTTGAGTTGGTGTGCACGCACCCACATGTATGTACTCACTCATGTGCAAACACACACACATTCTTACAAGTGCTTCCATTCAGAGGCCAGAGAAGAACTGTACTGTAGTCACAAGCTCTTTTATTTCCTCTCTTTTAAGCCTGAGCTAAGCTCACTGATGTGTTTGATTGGCAGCTCAGGTCAGGACACACCACACTAGGCCCAAACAGTTCCATGTGTAAGAGGTTTCCAGGGGGGGTGGGGGGAGAGACGGTGTAGTGGTGGAAAGAGAAGAGGGGGAGAGAGTGAGGTGATGTGGTGGGCACAGGTAAAGATGGGAGGTGAGCCAAATGGATTCTGGGAATATGGCGGCTGCTGCCTTGGCAACAGGTCTGTGAGGCCTGCCTATGTGACGTCATGGGTTTCTGGAGGATCTGATGCCAACACTCACCATTTCACATCTAGGCTAGCTTGCCAGAAGCCCCAGCAGTCCTCCTGTGTCTGTTCCAATCCTGGGGTGGATACTCAGCTCATGGAGCTTGTGTTTACTCACAAAGCTATCACCACAGCCCCCACGTACTCCTTCTCTCTCAAAGCACAGTGGGTCTATATGATAAAGCCCACAATCTTGAACTGTAAGACTTGAACTGTGTAAGTTTCTGATTCAAGAGTCGGGATGGATACTACAATCACCACCTGTGCACGCAGTAACTGGGAAGGGCTCTGGGGTCTTTCGGAATACCCAGGTCAATATGGGGTCAATCAGAACGCTGGCCAGTAGAAATGCTCATTCGGTGTCTCCAGTTCTGCGGTGCCTTTCCCCACTCCCACCTCATACACAGGCACATGATCCCATCAACATTACAGACCCTGCAAGAGGGTAAACTTAATTTTAACATTCTATCCCCACACACCTTCTGCACATTATCAGAAATGCTTGGAAACAACCATGGTTTTGAATTGTGTATTTTTCTGAGATTTTTTTTTGGGGGGGGAGTATCTACATATATAAATCTTATGAGCTCTGGGCAGGGCCCATATCTACACATGAAATCTATGCATGCTCAAAATAAATACTTCTTTTAACAACTAGCCTGTAGAAAATGTAATTAATACAGTTGAAAAAGCAAGGCAGGGGAACCAAGTTTTAACTACAACCTGTCACATGAGGTAGACCTGAAAATTTCCAATAAATCTCAAGTGTATTCCAGATTTCTATATTAGATATATCTAATCTTCCTGTTTCTTTAGGTTTTCTGAAGCAGGTCTCGGGTAGCTGAGGGTGACCTTGAACACCTAAACCTCCTTTTCCACTTTCCAAGAGCTGAACTTGAGGGTGTGTGTGGTACCCCAGGTGCTTACTCGCTTTCCTCTCCCCAGTCACCCAGACATGAACCCAGAGTGATTTTGCTATAACATGAAAACATCTAAAGTATCTCTGGAATACTTGAATGAACATATCATTACCAAGAATGACAAGACCACAGTGGACAGGTAAAAGATTATCTTAACAAGCAGGATCCAGGAACTCTTGTAAAATCACACTGGCTGCCCTCAGACTCCAAGCTCGCTAAGCCTACTCTCTGTGCTTGCTTGGGAGGCCACAGGCCACACAGGTCACACTCAGCACTCCTGATACATCCTGCTCCTTCAGAGCAGTACAGCTTACAGAGCTGAGTGGCCACGTCACGTCTCATTACTAAATGTCACCTCATGGCACAACTCCTGGGTGTGTGTCTGTCTCTCTCTCTCTAAATTTAATGTTTGACAGCAGGCCTGCCTCTGGCTTTTCCTGCTACAGGACAAGATGAGAGAAAAGCAGAGTTCACACAGAGCTTCTAAACCCAGAGGAGACTGGTTAACATTGTTGTGGGCTGTATTTGCGAAGGAAAGTGGCCTCGAGGTCTTGTTTGAGGCTCAGAAAATGCAAGGTCTGTGGCTACAAATTGTAGCCCAGAGACACTGAGCTTTAAGGAGCAAGAGCCACTTTTGTTATTGAATGGAGTCAGTCTGCCAGAGAGGACAGAATGTAGCTCTTCCCTGCTACAGCCAGCCTAAAGTAAACCCAACTCCAGGCAAGGCTCTCAAGATCCCCGAAGAATGGAAAGGGCTCTGTCCCAGTACTGGAAGTAAACCTCTGTTGTCCTTCAACCTCCAAAAGAGCTACATGAGGACCCCCACCACTGTGAATCTATGTGATGATCCCCTACTCCATGATCTACATAGAAGAATGAAAGCAGAGGACCAATGTAAGCTATATCTGACCTTTCTGTTATCAGAAAGGCACTGGTCCATGTGTACAGCTATGGGGTTATTGATACCACCCCAAATCCTGTTCTAGCCCAAAGGACTACTGGATTACTAGAATGTTCTCTCTAAGAACATTTTGAGTTTCCTATGTACCTGGCATGTCCCTGCTGATTTCTGCATGTCTAGAGTCCATTTATCTTTCTGATAACACCATCTTCCCAGGGTTTTGACCTGACACAAGCTGACCAAATCTCCCCTTTTCTAGACATCCCTAGCCTCTGAAATGACAGCATGCAGGTTCTCTGTGGCAGCCTTACCCAGCAGCTCAGGGTTAGTGGAGCATGCCCTCACATGGGACATAAACACCCAACAGACATCTGCTCATGGACTATCACCATTAGGCCAGGAAAAAGATGCAGTGGGAAGAGGCAGTGAGCAGCTTTCCAACAGGACCACAGCCATGGGCTGAGGGAAGGGAGGCTACTAGACAGAGGCTCTGTCCTCTGATGCCAGGAGCAGCACACAGCACACACAGAGGATTCATGGGGGATTTTCTCAGACACGATGGTATTAACATAGCTTATAGCCCTGGGATTCATTTTCATTAAGCTGAAATTCATCTAAATGAGAAGAAAAAGCTAACCTTCTAAACCATGAAAGCTAAGAGCCAAAAGGCACAGGAGTAGGGGACACTGCAGGAGCCAAGTGTCACCAGCTCAGCAGAGGTCTGGGGTATGTGCATCTGTGGACCTGGCTAGAGTCACTGCCCTTTCTTTATTAACTTTAAGGCTTAATAATTAGCCATTACCACCATTGCAACGTGTCCCGGCATAGTGGGAAGTGGGGGAAGCCTACCAAGTGGGGAAGAAACTGGTCAAACCCAAGTGGGTGTATTTAATAATGGAGGACAGGCAACACAAGAGGGAAGTAATGCTACCTATAGTACTTTATAATGCTTAAAGAATCTCCCAAGAAGACCTGGCTGAGTGGCCCTACTGTGTGCTCACAAGGTGCCCAGAGTCTCTGCCTGGTTATCAGGTTTTCTGCATATGTAATGCTCAAACGCCACAGCTCCTTCCCTGCCCCCCAACACACACCAGGCAGGAAGTTCTCTGCTCACTGTACCGAGGCAGGCAATGGGTAGGCACGAAAAGTTGGAGTGAATGGCTCCATGGGAGGGATGTGGGATCAGTATGAGCAGGTGACTTCATGAGCAGGGACTTCCAATCAGTCCCTGAGCACCATCAAGGAGGAAGTAGCTAGGCCAATGTCTCGGTTAATCTCCAATATAAATCATTGACCAAAACCCAGTGCCAATGTGGAAAATCACCAGGAAGGGCCAGGGTACCTTCCTAGGTTATCAGGTGCTAGGACTGCATGTTCCTGAGCTAAGGGTCTACAAAGGGACTGGTGGCCGTTTCCTGAGATGACTGGTCTCTTCATTCAGGGCACAGGAGAGCAGCTCAAACTTAAAAGGAGAGTATAAAAGAGAAGGTTGACAGACTCCTGCTCACTCAGTTCAGTTCTCCCTAGAATCTCTTTGAAGTGCCCTGGTAATAACTCCAGTGAGTTCTGGCTTCCTGGGAGAGTCATCAACCCACCACCCTGACAGCATTATCGAACAACAGCCCCATCAAACCCTTCTTCTTGAGTAAGACAGCTTATAATACTTCTGCATGGAATTACAGAAGAGCAGGTAAGGTTGTGAGCTGAGTGTGACATTCTGATCTGATTCTGCATACATACAATCCCGTGCTATTATAGCTCTGTAGAAGAATAGATAGGCATGATATTTTCTAGCAGCTAATTCATTATGGAGCAACCAGTCACCTCCCAACTCCCAAACAGATCCCGTTGCCTTCAGAGCTTCAATGCGCTGTCCGTGCCTCACGGACAAGAACTTACAATATGGTTCTGGGATAGCCAATTCACAGCTTCAAGATCTTCGAGGCTCTGCTGTCTCTTTAGCCAGATGTCCTACAGTGACACCATCTGCCTACACGCACACAACTTACCTTTCTCATGGTGCCTTCCCACCATCTTTTAATTCACTTTACCATCCTGCCATTATTCACAGCTTCACTATGCCCCAAGACAGTAGGACAGTTAGTGTCAATTGGCAACTTAACCAAACACCCAGGAAGAAAATCTCAACGAGGAACTGTCTACATTGAGTTGGCCTGTGGCACGTGTGGGAAGGCTCATACCACAGTGAATGATACCATTTTTTATGTACAAAGTCCTGAGCTGATTAGGAGTAGAGAGATTGGGCTGAGAAGCAAGTAAATTACTGTGCAGGTGATGTGCCTAGCTATCTGAAGTCCTGCCACCTTAACTTAACCGCTATGATGGATTAAAACCTGGATGTATGAGCTTATTTTCTTCTTAGTTATCTTTTGTCAGGGTAACAGATGAAAATAGGACAGACTGTCAATCAAAATCCATCCAGGTCCACCTCAGGGTGTATTTTCTCAAAGAATCCCATCTGAAACACAAAGGTCATGGCATATGGGGGTAGGGGGTGGGGAATGGGAGTGGGATAGGGTACGAGTGGTGAACCTGGTGGTGGGAGATTACCTTGAAAGGAAGACCACAGGATTACAAAGCAAACTGAGAAACTCGAGAACTGTGAGTTTAAAACAAGTACCTTAGTGCACAGGAGGAATGGTAACTTGATTGTCATCAGGAAAGCAGCCTGAGAGCCAATATCACCCCAGTCCTGTGCAGGGGCTTCAGAACAAAGGTGCTCCCAACAGTCCCTTTCAACTCATTTCTTTCAGGCCCATGTCTGTTTATATTGGGTTCTGTTAATGGTCTGAAAACAAGACGCATCATCATACTTGATCCCTAGTTGATGATGTTGTAGGGTCTCACTAAAGAAAGTGGGTTGATGGGAAGAAGAGGCATGGCCCATCTCTGATCCAAGTGAGGACCATTAAGGAACAGCACCAAGGCATTCTTGCCACCATGCTGCCCCTCCCTCCACGATGGACTATGTTCCTTGAACTATGAGCCACAAAAAAGCCTTCATCCAATAAGTTGTGGTGGGCAGGTATTTTATCAAAGCCATGTGAAAAGTAGCAAGTATACCCTCCCTGGGTCTATTCTGAGGAAAATATGAAGTCCTCCTCAGAGCATTCCTGTATAGGGGTCTTCTACTATTCAAGGTTGAGGAGGGAGCTTTTCTACACCATGGCTCTGCTTTCCATGTCTCCCCTAAAACACTCTTGCTTCCTCTTCTGCTTGCAAGCTCTTATTCGTCCCCATTCACCCCAACTGCCTTATTTCTTCCAGGTGGTCCAAAAGCAGCAGAAATGGAATTGGTCATTTATTGACTCCTTTGCACCCAACAGTCAGCAGTGCGTCCGTCCCTGCTGTGCCTGAATTCCTCACTTCCTACAGCAGAGACTGCTCTACAGAGCCCCCTTGCTTCTCTCTGACCCCGTATTTAGCACCTTCCAACTGCACATGCTAAAACATGTTTTTTTAATTAGTTAAATGAATAAGCTCCTTTCTTTTTTCTGAAGACAAAAAGGAAAAGCTCAAGGACCATGGAAGCTGGGGAGTACCAGCATCGCCACCTGACTCAGAAGTCCTCTCTGCTCACAATCTCAGAGGTGCACACTTTCCAGGCCTAACACTGCCAGTGCGGCCACCACTTGCTCCTCTCTTCTTCGTGCCCCACCCCCCTCTGCCACAGAAATAGGGACCCAGTCCAAAAAAGAGAGCTAATCTCAACATTAACTCAGGAAAGCCTCGTTAATGAAAAACTTCGCTAAGAACACTCTGTCTGTTTGTTAACTATTTGGCCTTAGAGAAGTGTGAAATCCACACATGAGAAGTGCTAAGAACCTCTGGTCTTCACGGAGACTCTTTACTGACGCACTGATTCACATTCTGGGTGTGTCTGCTTCCAGCACTGAGACTATGGTCAGGCCCACCCTCTACCTAGCTTGTTTGCTGCTTTTCTTCTTGTCTCTCTCTTCCTCCATTCCCCATCTCTCTTCTTTTTAAAGACATTTTCTTTAAGTCTCAATATGTAGTCCTGGCTGGCCTGGAACTTGCTATATAAACCTCAGTGTCCTAGATTGAGGCAAGACAGTGTGCAGTGCTGCTAGTATGGGACCAACTGAGGTGAGAAGGAGAGCTGTGCTGAAGCAGTACAGCCTGGGACACAAGTGCTGGGATGCTGTCTCTGGAGGTAGCCCAGGTCTGGGTCATGTGACCTGGTACTTCCAAGCCTTGTGAGGCCACGCTAGAGGGAAGCCAGTGACTTGGAAAATGTCCTTCCTTGTTAAGACAGTGACCGATCACATTTAAATGCACCACCCTCTAGAAGGAATTTAGGATTTGAGAGAGTCCGCTGCTTTCATATCTATTAAATTTCTAATTACTCAGGTAGCACAAATATCCTCCCTACCTTGCAAAGCAAAACAAAAGCCTTGATGTGCACACCACCTTTGGCCTTCTTACCTGCCACTCTCTGCACACACTTCCCTGACATATCCTTACTGCTCAGCACCTGTAGGGAGCTGTTCCCTTTGGATAAAATGATGAGCCCTCACTCTTTCTTGACTCTGTGGTCCACCCAAATCTGCTGAACAATAATATGTAAGTTCCTAAGACACCGTGGCTTAGAACAATTTGACCACCAGCCCCTGCGATACCCCAGAGCACTGCACAAGAACTGCCTGGTGATATGTATGGTATATGGATTTGGCCAATTTCCTTGACAAATTCTGGGCTTCATGAAAGCAGGGACCAGCTGGGCAGTGGTGGTGCACACCTTTGATCCCAGCACTTGAGAGGCAGAGGCAGACGGATTTCTAAGTTTGAGGCCAGCCTAGTCTACAGAGTGAGTTCCAGAACAGCTAGGGCTATACAGAGAAACCCTGTCTTGAAAAACAAAACAAAACAAAACAAAACAAAGCAACAACAACAAAGAAAAAAGAAAGCAGGGACAATTCTGTTTCCACAGACTACTGTCTTCCTGGCTCACACCACCTCAGGAGAGGCTACAAATGGCCACCATACTGATGCTGGTTTCCATCTCTTCCTATAACACTTTTATTCTGAAGAGCAGCATCTCGGAGCACAAGAAGTAGTAATCTGATGTATGCTCTCAGCATGCTGGCAGAAGAAGGAAAAGCCAGGGCTCCTGTCCTTAAGGTACAACAAGATCTGGGTGAAAGACTGTGGAATGCTGAACTATCTGTGATGTTCCCTCCCTCTGAGAGGCAGCTGAGTCATAAGGTCACATGTAGGATGATCAGCCTGATCTATTTTCTAGTGGAATGAACACATAAAACTAAGAACCTTGTATCTTCAAAATCCATTCACCCATCCACCATCCATCCACCCACCTACCCATCCATCCGACACAGGGTCTCCTCAAGATGCCTAGGCTGGTGTTGAAAACTGTACATGAAGTTATCTTTCCGTCTTAAGCCTGGAGTAGTTGGCTGAGAGGCTTGTACTGGGGCACCTGGCTTTCCTTTTTTAAACTTCTGGTGGCCTTCATAGCTTTTAGAAGTAGCATCTGCCCCAATCCACCACACAAAAAGGTGAGTTGGCCTTTGAGGAAATACTTTCCAGGAAACACCACTTCTTCAGATCAAACGCCCTTACTCGGGGCTACATTCTGGGTATCCATAATGTTTTCTAAAGATAGAAGGACTATACATCTGTTAGCTCACCCACTACACTCAAGAGCCCATGCGTCATATCCTTATATGGCTCTAGCCTTGAATATTGCTTTGTAAAGATATCTCAAAGTGAAATTATCCAGCAAACCCTTGTGTGGATAGAAGGTTCCACAAGTCAACAACCGCTTAAGCAGTTTAAACCAACAAGCAAGATGCCTTCTATTTAAATGCTATGAGTGAATCTATTTTAAGCCTTTAAAAATCCTACGGGCAGGTGTTTAAGCTGTGTACTGACTGCGTCCGTGTAAACTCTGGGGTGGGGGATGGCAGGCTCTACTCTCCACGCAGGCAGCGTTTTGTTCAGACAATCTTCCTGCTGCAGGTCATGTGACAAAGGGCAAATAAACAGCATCTGGGGATTTTCAATTACAGACCTTCGCCCAGCATGCCTGCACTGTAATCTCTACCAGATGAGGCCCAGGCCTCCCTATTTTCAATAATTCACACACTGTGTACACAGAACATGACAATAAGGGCATTCATGGTGCGGCCTGATTCGCAGATCAAAGCTAGCAGAGGGCCAGGAGGGCCAGCTGTAAGTAGGCTCGGCTGCTGGATGCTTCGTGCTTTTCACAGGCTTGGAAAGGCTCTCCCCAGGACCTGGCAAGCCGGCCTCTTTTCCTAAGTTGTATTGCTGAGCAAACTCTGAACAGGAATGGGGTGCCCTCAGGGACTACCAGAGAAGCAACCAATCCATGTGCATTTGGGAATGCTGGGAAAGCTGCACAGCTCTGAGCCACTCAAAGAGCTGCCTCTTGGCTGGTGCAAGATCAGTGTAAGAGTTCTTGGGCTGTGTGGTACCTGAAAATATGAGGTGTAAAAACACTGTACGATACCTGGACAGCCTAAACGAGGCACTGTGTCTTCCCATTTAACCTACAAGACCACACTGAGGCCAGGTGACAAAGAGTCTTATTTTAGAATAAGAACCTCAGGTGTGGGAAATCAAAGACAAGGCACTCTATTGTTACTAGTGAAATCGCTACAGTTAAAATTAACACAATTAACTCGAATGTGGAGACCAGCGCATTTAGCCACTGTGTATTTCGCACATGCACACACCTCGATGTCAGCTCTCTAAATGCACAGGTTTCTCAAGTCCACAACATTCCAGATGCTGCAGAGCAAGACTCTAGTAGGGGCAGGACTTCCTCCTCTCAGTATTCCACAGGCATCACTGAGAGTAGGAACCAGGAGAAAGCCATAATGGTGACTTCCTCTTTGCAAACACTCGCTGCTCACCAGCTGTGACTGTAAGTCCTTCCCCCTTTTCTTCCTCATTCAGAAGGGTTTCCTCCTAATCACAATAATTCTGAAAGTGCTAAAACATATCAATCGTTGGCTAAGCCTCGCCTACAAAGGGGCCAGCCGGCTGGCTTTTATGGCCTTGTCCACGGCAGCTGATACTTCATTCAGTGACAAATCCAATTTGGCAGTTACAAGAGGGTTAGCATCCCTGAAAAAATATTGGGGTTGATGTGGCGCTCTGAGTCGGCACATGCCCCTCCCGGACATGCTGCTTTGCCAGTTTGCCTGCTGCCATAACTGAATGTCTAGAAACAATAGTCTTGCACCCCCAAACACAATCCCTACACCTCCACAAACTGATGGTGGTAGTGGTGACAGAGGAAGCAGTAGCCAGGCCAGGCTGTGTTGGTGCAAAGTGAATAGTGAGGTTTACAAACAGATTCACAAACAAGAAAAAGTATAGATTCCTAACACTGGGCAAAGCGAAGATCCAAAAGGAGTTTGCTCTTAAACCTCTGGATTTTAGGTCAACTCTAAAGATGAGAAAATGTTAAGATTTTTACCATTTGAATAAAATCTGCAGGACTCAGAATTAACCGAATCTGAAATCAAACTGCTCTTTTAAACATCAAACCATGCCCCATGAGGGAGACCAAGAAATCGACAGAAAGAATATTCATTTTTAAATGTTTATGTTCTTTCCAGATGACTAAGTTCAAGTTAAAAAAAAAAAAATCTCCATTAAAATTGACTTAAATAATTCAGTCATAAAAAGGATCCCCCTCCACCACCAGGATGTCAATTAAGCCACAAGGTAATTTATAAACTAAGATAAAAAGGAAGTGATGTAACAGGAACGCGGGCTGGTTATTCCTTAATATTAGGCTTTGGAGTCAATAGTTGGTTATTTATCCCAGCTACAGTTTTAATGATATATTAAAAAAAGTGAACCACAGGAACATCTGGTTTAAAAACATAAAATTTTTTCCGTGTCATAAGAGACACAGGCAATTGTGGCTGTCGGGTTATCAGTGATGGAATATTCCATACATGGAGGTTTCATTTCATGGAGTCTTAAAGAGTTATTCTTCCCTGTGCGCTTTAGAAAGAACAAACTGAAACAACAAAACACACCCCTAGAGGCTGCAGACAAATACACCATTAGATTAATATTTTGTCAATGTCACTTGTCACAACAAAAGCGGCAGCATTTCTCATTTACTTGAGGACTGGTTTAATTAAAATTCAAAAAACGGCGACAAACCTATATTGAATTTCATTGGCTGCATGGTAATTACTCACTTTGTAGCTGACTATAAACAGTATTTTATTACAGCCACAAAAATGAATGAAAACGCTAACAGGAACTATGACACAGAGAGCAAGCCCTGCCTCTTCCACTTCAAATGAGGAGCTACTTCCTATTAATGTGACCTAAGAAAATGAGGAGCCCTGAGTTCCTTTTCCCAACGCATAGGGAGGACGGACATGCCTGAAGGGCCCTGACTCACACCAGGGCTCAGCTCCACAAGAACAGAACTGGCAGAGCCTGAAGAACGAATCCCCCACCCCACCCCCTCTACCAACAGAAAGAGTCTGGCTTGGCTCAAACCCAAAACTGAGACAATGGAGGCTGCCAGGCATGATGGATGACTTAGAAGACTTAAAACCACCATTTGCATTCTCCTAGATAAACAATTAGCTGAGGGGAAACGGAGTGGGTCTGTAGGGGAGGGGCACCCAGGGGGCTGAAAGCAACCTGCAAGTATCTCTCCTCTGCCTGGATGAAAAGACTTGCTTAGTGAAATCAGGTTGGTTTACTTTAAAAACAGTTAAGGCTTTATCTTAAGGTGTCTCATTGTAATGAGAAGAAACAAAGGGTTAGGGACTGTTTAGAACAGTTCAAGTCAGGAAAGGTTTACAAGGGCAGAACAACCTCCAGCATCAGGTGTTCCAATCATAGCGTGCATGATGCCCCATTCCTTCCTTTATTTTCAACCCACATAATTATAATAGGCAACACAGTAACTTTTTAAGTCGTTTATGGAACAAGGCAGGCGGGAATACATGTGATTTAAACACGAGGGAAAGGAAACCACTATACACTGTTGCCAGGCAGAAACCAGTGGCTCTGAAGCAACACACAATTTCTTGAGCTCATGAAGGGCTTGGGTAGGGATAAGAGATGCCTGACAGGACGGAGAAATGTCTTAAAAGTCAACCTTAGTTTCTCCGGAAATCCACCAATTCTCCATTAAAGCAGGAGGTGGCAGTGTGGTTTCCATGGTAACAGAGACTCTTGCTCGCCAGCAAGCTTGGTGCATTCAGCCAAAAGTTTCTCCTCAAATCTCAACTTCCTGTTTGCAGGTGCTAACAAAACCAGACAGATTTTTAAGTGCCGGCAAACAGTGCAGAGATTTCTTTTTTTCCCCCTAAAGGGGGATTCTAAATCTTGGTTTTTGGCAAAAGTGGCCTGGCAGGATCACAAGGCTTTGCAGCTAAGATCTTGCAGGAGAGGCTCAGAGAACAATCTAAAAGGAGTTAGGAGCCTCCTGAGAACATTCAATGAGTTAAATGTATTTGCTGTAATATTATAATGTGTTATGACAAGCTATATATGAACATAAAAGGCTCTTGTGATTAACACTAGTCTGGTTTTTCTTTCTATGTGTTATAGAAACGGTTTGAGGGGTGGCAACAGCCTGATTTACCAGAATTCAAAGAATAAAGAAATCTGAACACATTGTGCTCACTTGCTCTCGTGTGCACTTGCACATGCGTTCTCTCTCTCTCTCTCTCTCTCTCTCTCTCTCTCTCTCTCT
>NW_022196904.1:101648508-101651660 GCF_008632895.1 Mastomys coucha | reverse complement strand
TTTTTAGTTTTTGGAGACAGGGTTTCTCTGTGTAGCCCTGGCTGTCCTGGATCTCACTCAGTAGACCAGGCTGGCCTCGAACTCTGCCTGCCTCTGCCTCCCAAGTGCTGGGATTAAAGGCATGGGCCACCACTGTCCCGCTCTTCAACCTTATTTTTTGATATAGATTCTCTCACTGGGCCTGAGGCACACATATTCAGCTCCAAGAATCCCCCTGCCTCTGCTTTGCCAGCATTAGGATAGTAAGCAAGGGTGGCTAAACCGTTTTTAATATACGTGCTCAAAATCCAAACTCAGTTACTCGTGGACACACATTAGTTACTTTCCAACTTGCACCTCTGCCAAGCCTTGCCTTATAGATGTCCTTTAACATCTATAGTCCTGACAGCTGTAGCTTTTCATGATACACCTTAAAATGCACTTTTCCTCCTTGTAAAGAGAGAATTACAGGTAAGTACAGACTAGAAGTCTCCCATTAACAGTGTGAGCTGTGGCAAAGCTGCTAACCTTCTTAGTCTTAGTTTCTTCATTCAATGACACTGTGACTTCTGACTACTTTTACATACTCCCCCCACACACACACATGTAGACAGCACCAGAAAGTAGTCCCCATTTTATTAGGGATCTTCAATTAATAACCCTCTTATTTTCTCCTGCACACTGTGTTTCAACAGTGCAAACCAAGGCGTATGTCTCCATGTCAGCAGCCCAGGGGGCTTGGGGCAGGAGGCTCCCAACACCTAGTATCATTTGAGAACATATGAAAACATATAAAAACAGCATGGAAACCGACAGCCCCCCCCCCCAGCTTCTCTTGGGGGAATGAAAAGCTCTGGAGAAGATGGAGTCTATGGTGACACACTACTTCACACCACTTATTCAGGAATCATCTTGCCTTCAGAGGCATGGAGGAGGCAACCAATGGGACAGGAGGAAGGGCCGAGTTCCATCCTTGCTCGCCACGGTGCACAGCAAATGTAGGTGAGAGAAAGGCACAGCACAATGGCTAACTTTTAAAATGCCTGAGTAATCTAGTTTCGACATCCCTCTCTGTAACCACGGGATAGGTTAGCGCCCCACCAAATACCCTCACGCATAACAGGTTCTCAAGCTAAAAGGCTCTATCAGACAACAAGTGGCTATGGTCAATAACACAAGGGGGGAAATGTTCCAATTCAATTTTCAGACATGTCTGCCTCTGGACAATCCACCTTAAGGAGAAGAGTCTGCTGTGCACACCCCTAGCCCCTGTGAAAATCACAAAGATGCCAGCAAAAGGATATTGTGCTGTCAAATATCTATCAGAATTCTGAGCGCCACTGTATGCAGATCATATTCCACTCCACACAAGGGGTCATGTGCAGAGGCACCACCATTTCTAACAGAGTCAGTGTCTCAATTCTTAAAGTGCATGCAGCCAACCTCTAGACATTAATTTAACGATGTTTTCATTGCTCTGATAAAACCAACTTAAGTAAAATGAAGGGTTTGTTTAGACCCACAATTTAAAAGTACAGTCTACCGGTGGAGGAAAGGAATGCCAACCAGCTGTCCACATAGCTAATGGGGCCAGGAAGCACAGCTGGCTTCCTCCTATCTATCCAGTACAGGGCCCGAACCCGAGGGAGGAATAGAGCCATTCACACGTCACCTGAGTCTACCTACAACAAACGACCGGATCTGGAAATTCCAGATGTGTCCAGATTTGATTCATCCTGTCAAGCTGACAACCAATATTAACCATTACAGATGGACACTTCATTCATGCAGATAAACATGTGAGAGTTAAGTGGGAACCCCAGTGTAGGAATGCTGACTGACCTGTCTCTGTGATCTAATAAGATCTTTACATGAACGGAGCTGAGTGCTTATTTAGCTTCATACAAAAGCACGTTAGATGGGTCCCGGATTTCCTGAGTATCTCAGCACGATGCTTCTGCCAGACAGTAGAAGGTGAACTTTGGAAAAGCCACACAGGAAGTCAGACTCCATCCTGTGAGTGGGGACTCGGGTGCAGATACTGTCGAGAAAGGAGTGCCCAAAACACCTGGATGATGGAGAAGTAAGATGGGGGACTGAACTACTTTGTACCTACTGAGACATATTCAGTAAAGTACAAAGAGAGGTCATCAGCAAGGCATGTGGTGTAAGCCTTTAATCCTTGCACTTGGAAAGCTGAAGCAGGAGGACAGCTGTGAGTTCAATGCTAGCAGGGGCTACATAGTGAGTTCCAGGCCACTCTAGGCTATAAAATAAGACCCCGAGATAAGACAGGAAAGGGAAGAACGGAGGAAAGACGGATGGATGTCAGGCATAATTGGTATTTTTAGCTCCACAATTCTTGGAAACAGAATACCATGGGAGAAGGAAGCAAGAGCAGTGGCGGAGGCAGTGAGTTGCATCTTGAGTAGGTGAACTTGAGAAGAAAAGCCATCCACGTGGAGCTCTCAGGAAGCAGCTGGCTGTGCAGAGGGCAGAATCTAGCAGAGCAGACTCCAAGGTCACATGGCTGACTACAAATCCAAGAGAATAAAAGGTAAGCCTGGCAGAGCATAGAAGGAAACACAAAGAGAGGAGCAAAGAAGCTTAAAAACAGGCAATGGCGGCACAGGGGACAGAGAGCCTTTAGAGTCCAAAACTCTACAGCGTGATGTTGAGTAAAGACACACCACGAGCCACTGTGAGGCTGCTTTGGAACATTCTACAGGATACCTCCACAGTGCTAGCACATGATGTTCTCAGTCTTACAAGTGGAAATGAAGTCCAGGAGAAGTGGCCAAGTGGTGGTGTACAGGTAGAGAAAGAGGTGATACTGTAGAGCCTTTTGGATAGAGAAAATAAGGGAAGGAAACACCCCCAAACATGTGTAAGCGCTGAGGTAGAGGGTGGTCACCCACATGTCCAGTAGCTGCTGATCTACTCGTACAAGATTTTTAGGGAAAAGGAAATGAGTGTATTCTGTGATAGTCAATAGCCTGTATAAAATTGACAATAAAAATAGCAATACAAGTATTTTAGTATTTGAAAATTACATGACACAAATGCTTGACAATAGTAAAATTTTAGTCGATATGTAGTGTTTAGGTGTGTGTGTATGTGAGAGAGAGAGAGAGAGAGAGAGAGAGAGAGAGAGGGAGGGAGAGAGAGGGAGG
>NW_022196904.1:101634561-101648085 GCF_008632895.1 Mastomys coucha | reverse complement strand
AGAGAGAAGGAGGGAGAAAAGGAGGGAGAGAGAGAAGGAGGGAGGGAGGGAGGGAAGGAAGGAGGGAGGGAGGGAGAGAGAGAGATGCCATGCATACTCACTGTTATAAAATGTCAGAACCACTACTACCTAGAGCCACTGAATTTCAGGCTCTAGAAGTTTCCAAGGCAGGTTTCCTCATCAGCAAATAATGTCTCATTGAGCATCCACAAATCACTCCCCCTTGCCTGGGAGTTGCTCAAAGTGAGCCAGGCAACACCTAGCATCAGCCTAGCACCCAGCATGGCTGCTTCTTAGCCTTCACCATTTCTGTCTGCTTTCATTAAGTCTTGCCTAGCAACCATCCTCTCCTCTTACTCATCACGGGCATCCCTAACACACACCATACTGCACCACAAACACTACAGAGAATGTCAGCGCTCCTTGCTACCTGCAAACCTCCATTCACCTGCAAAGAACCAGCTGAAATAAAGCCTCCACTATGTGCTGTTAGGAACCCTTCTTCTTTCAAAGCCTCAGTTGCTCAGTGTGTTTTCTATAACTTCTGTATCCCCAAGTTTCCAGGACGCTAACACTACCTAGCAAAGAGCATGCGATCAATAACTTCCCTGAACTAATGAGGCAGAAATAGGAAGTATAGGCAGTACTTGTGTAAGTTTAAGTTCCTTTTAAGTGTGTGGGGTTTTTAAAGGAACTTGGAACAAAGCTACTATTTTCAAAAAAAGGCTTATTTCGGAATTTCCTCACCTCTGAATGGCAATGTTCAGTGGATTTTGTTTTTTGTTTATTTGTTTGTTTTTTAATGAGTTGCCTCTGTGGTGACATGGTTTCTGTCAAATGAAATTTATCTGGCTATTTCCCCAATTTCAGCCACACACATTCTTTCTGCTGAGAAATGCTGTAATTACATGTGTGTGGCTCTCATCTCTCCAAGCTTCCTAATTACAGAACATCATCACTAAAAAGCAAAGCGTGAACAGTAAGAGTATCTGCAACGGCCCTGCCCGGGCTGGGAGGAACCCTCTGGACATGCCAGTGTCACAGGTAAGAAAATTAAAGTGAAGAGACACCAAGAGACACAACACAGATCCTTTATAGTTAGCGAGAACTGAAGCCGGACTGAGTTTTAGAGTTTGTTTTTGTCTCTCGCGGCAAAACAGGCTCCAGAAAAGCCATCCAGGCAGGTCGAAACCTTTGCCTGCTGAACTAGAAGATGACTGTGAGCCTCACTAGGCTGGCCTTGAACTCAACACTGTCACTGCATGACAATCTGGCTTCTGTATTAGCATGGCATTGCTTTCCCTGAAACATTCAGGAGGAGGTCACCACTTAGTGACATCTGGGACACTGTGCTGTTCTTAGGTCATCAACAGTGTGGCACCCCACTAATATACTCCAAGGTCTCTCTAGCTTCTTCACAGAAGAACCTTCATCAGACCTCAGTGGTGTTGACACCCGATGCCCTGCCTGGCACAGCTCACTCCAAATGTATGGGGGCCAGAGACAAGGGTTTTTAAATAGCCTTTGAGTATTTGCAGTGGTTAAGAACTTAAAACACAGGCTGGAGAGATGGCTCAGCAGTTAAGAGCACTGACTGCTCTTCCAGAGGTCCTGAGTTCAATTCCCAGCAATCACATGGTGGCTCACAACCATCTGTAATTGTGTGTGTGTGTGTGTGTACACGTGTGTGTGTATACACACACATACACACATACACAAAATAAAATCTTTTTAAAAAAGGAAAAGAAAAAAGAACTTAAAACACAGCACTAGAGGCAGGTGGATTTCTGAGTTCGAGGCCAGCCTGGTCTACAGAGTGAGTTCCAGGACAGCCAGGGCTACACAGAGAAACCCTGTCTCAAAAATGCAAAAAAAAAAAAAAAAAAAAAAAAAAAAAAAAAAAAAAAAAAAAAAAAAAAAAAAAAAAACCATACTATAGGATGATGAGAACAGCTAATTTTTTTTGTCTTTTTGAGATGGTTTTGTATAGCCTAGGCTAATGTCAAACTCATTCTGTATCTGAGAATGATCTTATACTCTTTTGCTTTTACACATCTGTGGTTGTGTATCTGGGGAGTATATATTATTTGCATGTGTGTGGTATGTGTCTGTGTGGTTACATGTGTGTCCTGTGTCTGAGTATGTGTGCTTTATATGTGGGTGATGTGAGTGTGAATGAGTATGCATGCTTACATGAATGTAGGCAGAGGTGTGAAAACCTGAGGTTGGCACTGGGGCCCTCAGACCACACACAATCAACTAATCTAGCTAGCCAGCTTGCTAGACTAATTAAATGGTCAATCTTCATTTTATAAATTAATTTCCAGCATTATAAATGGTTACTTCTTGCCTTCAAAATTCTGGGATTACAGGCAGACCAACACCGCACATACACAGATACTGGGGATCCAAAATCACGTTCCCATACTTGTATGACAGGCTACCCATCGCCCTCTTAGCCAGCTTCCTAGATTTCAACCTTAAACTTTTGATGCCCCACTTTCCAAAGGCTGGGATTAGGTCATAATTAAGCATGCAAGATCAACAGGTGAGAAAGCCGAGAGAAGAATGAGCAGGAAATAATCACACTGGTTCCTTGTACCCCTAAAGCACATTTAAAAACTGGCTAGTGGTGTGCACTCCTGAGCATTATAAATAGTTCATTTCCAGATGACTGACAGTGGCTGGAGGTAAGTTAATTAAGCTGTTTGCCTTTGCACTAGGGTATATGTGGCTGCTTGGCTAGAGGGAAAGTGTCACTATGGGATGTTCAGCATTAATTAACTTGTGCTTAACTGCTGAACATTTAAAAAAAAAAAAGAAAGAAAAGACTGAAGATGCCGAGTTAGATGGACTAAAAGAAACTGCATTTCATAATACAATGCCTTCAAAGGTTAACTTTGCAAAGGAAAACTAGATCTGGGTTTTTGTTTTTAGAAATCTATTTTCATTATTTGTAACTGACTGCTCACATGAGTATGTAAATGCAGGTGCTTGGGGTCAGACAGAAGAGTCAGATCCCCTGGTGCTGGAGTCACAGGCAACTGTGATTTACCTAATGGGTTTGGGGACCTGAACTCAGTGCTTGCTCTTAACCACTGAGCCACCTCTGTAGCCCCAAGAAACAGACCGTCATGATAAATGTAGCTTTTACTCGGCCATGTCTAAGATGTGGTAAAGGATTGTTAAACCACTGTCAAGGCAGGGAAGCTGCCTGGGGACTACCATAGTAAACATGGGACAGTCTCGAGCTGAGATGACAACTCAGCAGAGAAGACCTGAGTACAAGCCCTAGAGTCATGTAAAAGCCAATGTGATGGAACACACTTGTGACCTCAGCACCGCAGAGGCAGGCAGGTAGACACAGCTTGACTGGTCGCTGGTTCACATCATCTTCTTGAGCTTGTAAGTGTAAGGCCAAGCCAAGAAAGCTAGCCCGCTCCGAGCACTGCAGGGAAGAGGGAAGCTCTGACTACTCTCACTGGCCCAACAGAAGGTAGTCAAATGCCCTAAAAGTGTCTGCCGGCATGCAAAGGCCCTCTCTGTGCTTGGACCTATTCTCCCATCCTGTCCCCCGAGGAGCCCAGTTTGGGATGGAGAATTAGCATTCTGGCTGAACTCTATCACGCTACAAGAGAAAGCCCCATTACCAACAACACACTAGGAGGAACAGGTCACAAGACTTTGGGGGTTTTGTTTAAGAAACTGTTTTGGGTTTTGGTTAATAGCTTTATGGTGAGGTACATGGTACCGCTCGGATACACACTATAGTATGACAGCATTGGGCTAATAACCTGTTGATTTCACCATTTATAATCTCACTGAGAAACAAATTGGAATTTCTTACCAGTATGAAAACACCCTGAGGAATAGTGCCTAGGCTAACACTACTTGACACTACTGCTGTTGCCAGATCTTCCCTGCAACAGTGCCCCTCAGATTCCATCACACAGAGGGGTGCATATTTTCCAGTAGGAAAAGCAAAGTTTGGCAGGTCATGGTAGTGGTGTGTGCCTTTAGTTCCCAGGAGACAGGGGCAGGTGGATCTCTATGAATTCCAGGCCACTCCTGAATTCCAGGAGAGGCAAGACCACATACTGGAGACCCTGTCTCAAACAAACAAACAAACAAACACCCAGAAAAGTGTAGTTGCTGGCCCCCACACCCAGGGCAGCTGTTGTATCCTGGATAAGAAAAGCATGCTTTCTGAGACAGTGGAAGCCACATGCACTAAGGCCTGGGCTCAATCCCCAGGACCACATAGAACAGACACACACCTGTGTGATCCCAGCACTCGGGAAGGGGAGGCAGGAGGACCAGGAAGGAATTCATGGTTCTCATCAGCTAATGAGACAGTAAAGTGCTTGTAGCTAAGCCTGACAGCCTGAGTTCAGTCCAAGGACCCACAAGATTGAAAGGAAAATGCAAACTCCCAGCAGTCATCTTCTAACTGCCATACACCTACTGTGGCTCTCACCCAAGTGTGCTTCCACAGAGTAAGAACAATGCAATTAAAACATTTAACCTCACTACAATGAAGAGCCTTATGTTTAACCAGTGCCAAAGATCACTTGTGGAAAATGTGTTGCATACCCTGAGGCACTCAACACACATCTATCTCATCAGCTCTTCATTGATGTTTAACAATTTCAGGCATAGGGCATCGGCACTGCACCTGACAGGTGGGGAGGCAGAGTCTGAGACCCATGTTCCCCCACAGCACAGCGGATCAACTGATGCTAGTAGCCTGGACTATGAATCAGAAGCTACTACCCACGCTGAGTACCAGGTGCCCACAGTGACCTGTCTCATCCAGGCTACACCCACAGCACACATAATGAAGTTAGGGTGAACAGTAAGTCGAAGCTTATCGATCACCAGGGGAAAAAAAAAATCAGCTCTGACTTAGACCTCACCCTGTCCTCTCCTCTCCACAGAGACACCGACTTGTCTCCCATACCTCCAATGGTTTACTCCACACTGTAATAATGTCGCAGGGCTGGTGGCCAACCATTTACTCACAGGATTTCACAATATCTAATTTGATACAAGCCGTCCTTCTTGGACTCAAAATTCAAATTCTCATTCCTCAAAAGGTAACGATTGCAACTCAATTGGGGGGGAAAAAAGCATTTATTAAGCCCTTACATAATTACATGTGTCATGTCCTCAAACACAGCCCTTGCCCAAGGCAAGCTCAAGGTACTCTCTGTGAAACAAGTACCCAACCTGTAAACACAAAGGAGGACCTGCTAATTTGGTTTAGAAAATGCTGTGGAGGCACCTCAGGAGCTTTGAAAACCAAAGAATCACGAATGGCTACTGTGACAAAGAACATGCCAAGTAAAAAAACCAAGATAAATTAAAATTGCCACGTGTGATTGTACAGTAAATATATATGATTAAAGAGGCCAGGGGTGGGGGCAGGAGAGGCAGTGGGGATAAACCATCGGCTAAGGTATAAACTGTTTATTTTTTGCTTTTTTTTAAAAAAAGATTTATTTATTTTATTTATATGAGCCCATTGTTGTTGTCTTCAGACACACCAGAAGAGGGCATCAAATACCATTACCGATGGTTGTGAGCCACCATGTGGTTGCTGAGAATTGAACTTAGGACCTCTGGAAGAGCAGTCAATGCTCTTAACTGCTGAGCCATCTCTCCAGCCCTTAGATTTTTGTTTTTAAAAGACTAACTTCATCTTATATTTGCACATGTGTATATGTACAGGTGTGTACAGGTGACCATCAATGCCAGAAGAGGGTGCCAGATCCCCTAGGGCTGACGTTACTGGTGGCTTTGTGCCTCCCAACATAGGTGCCAGGAACCAGGCAGTCTTGACTGCTGAGCCATCTCTCTCCAGCCCCACTGGGACACAATTTTACACAGGAAAAAAAGCTCTATCATGGTGGGCTGGGGGTAGTGTTTTCCCTGGAAGCATGGTGACAGGAGGAAGTTGATGGAACATTCTGGATATCGTCTACAGCAAGAGACTTGGTGATAAATTCTACATCTTCAAATTTTACAGGCCCTGGATGTCACGTTCCTTTATGTCACCTGGATTCAGGTAGAGGGTCATCCAGCCCTGTATAAATTAGATCCTAGTACACCTGAGGATCAGGGAGAAGGCCAGGCTGCACTCTGTTGCATCGCTGCAGGCTGGAACACAATGTTCATAATTAAGACTATCTGAATTCCTCCCTGAATTTTTTCTTTTCTTTTTCCCCTTTTCTTCAACTCATTGATAAAGTCCTGATTAAAAATACAGACATTTTGTCATCCTTACTACATTAACCTCATCTCCAAACTCTCCTGGCTGGATGAGAGCTAATGCTGCTGCCTCTGTCTGGTCAATTATTGCATGGACACGAGGGACCAATTAATGCCATCCATAAAAGCCTGAATCATTCTGTCAATTAACGAGAGCTAACTATGTCATCAGATATATTACTGGTGAGCAAGTCTATTTGGTTGCAGTGTGTCTTGGAGGAGAGCACTATCAAATGAATCACAATTGACTTGGACAACTGCTAGCATAATTTCGAAAGATGAAAAGACAGATGTGGTAGTTATTAGTGGTCCCCTGAGGAATTACAGCCAAGCAATTGCGATGTGCGAAGGCTGCACTAGCAGGTGCCTGCAGTAGGAACCAGGCGGAGGGTTAAATCAATATTTTCAATTTCTTAGGATCAATCTGGTGTTTGAACGAGATGGAAACTTGTTAGCAATTGGCAGGATGTGTAAATGAAAAGTCAAACTTCTTATTATTTGTTAAAAGGGAACAAGTGTACTGCCTCATGCCCTTGGCACAAGCTAAGGCTTTCATGATCCAGTGGCCAGAGCATTCGCTGGGAATCAAGCGGTTCTTACATTTTAATAGGGTACAAAAGGTTAGCATCGTAAAGGCTGAACATTTGAGATCTTTACAAAATGATTGAAGTGTCAATGGGAAAGTTTTGAGCTGTGACAACAGTATAGTTATTAATGATTAGTGCAAAATGCAGAAGGAAATGTCAGCCCAGCTAGCAAGAGGCAAGAAGCTGTCTCACCAACAATGTGGAGACACAGCAGAGCCCCAGGAACACCACTGCTTTTTCTGTCTCTAGAATCAGTCTTGCCTTGATGGTGATTTACCAGAAACTTTGTCTTTTCTCTTCTATAACTCTTGTGAACATTTTTTAGCCTTAAAATTTTTTTTTAATTATATTGGTTGTGTCCAGAGTAAGAGTCAGAGACAGAAATCGAGGGGGTGGGGGTGGGGGGAGAACAGGAACTGAGAACCTGCCTTAGGCATCAGGTTTGACTGCACAAGGACCCACTACTACTTTAACCCAGCAGCCTCTGAAAAATCTTAACTGAACCATCTGACAATGTCTCTTCTAATGTTTTGTTTGCTTGCTTTGAATTTAGGGTTAGGCAATCCTTTGAAGGACACAGAGGTATTAAGGTACAGAACATTTAAGGAAAATTTGGAATAAACAAACAAAAATTTGCAACCTAATAAATACATCTATGAGCCAAACTGGAATGGCTACAGACAGAGCCAGTGTGCTTGCTCCACGGGAAGACAGTAAAAGAAACATCTACCTGGACCTGCTACTCCCTCCCCGCCTCGCTACAGATCCTCTCACACCTGCTGAGGACTGGAAAACTCCTGCCTGGCATAGCAATTTAAAGGTGCAATGGTCTACATCTTACATTCTATTTAATTACCTATTTCAAAGTAAAGAAACAAGAGTATGTAAAGTGAAATGCAAGGTCAGTGTAAGTATTAAAAAGCAAAATTTAGACTATAATGACTTTCCTAAGGGGGAGATAGCTCTCTACAAACTCTATAAACAAAACTAATCCAAACAAGGATTTCTTGACTATAAGGGAGCAAGATCACAGAGACAGGAGGATAATGAGGTAAAGCATCCGCCCAAAGGGTGAAAGGGGAGTTATGCGCCAATTAACAGTAAACAAAGCAGATGTCAGATCAGAGGCAGGCACTGGGGGAATTCGGAAAGGAGAAAGCTTTTGGCTGGGCAGGGCAAGGAAGGACAAGCTCTCCATAGGAAGAATTCACAGAAGATACCAGAAATGAGCTGAGTGAGCTACAGACAGGGCTGAGAACGGTGAGGGAAAGAGATAAAAGGCCAAAGCAGGCCCAAAGCCCTGGGCTCCGTTCTTAGCACTGCACAAACTGGGCCCAGTGGTACATGCCTGTCATCCCACCACTTGACAGATGGAGGCTTAAGGATTACAGACCAAGAGAGACCATCCTCAGCTATATTGCAAGTTCAAGCCAAGTTAAGGCCACATAAGAAAAAAGAGGGAGAGAGAATAGAGAGAGAGTGCATTTGAGTCAGAGAAAGACCCACATGGGGGAGAAGGGAAACCATCAGCCTCCTTTCACAGCCCTGTGCCCTAGAACTGACACAAGGACCTGGCAAAGCTGGAACTCCAGAAAGAGGAGAAACCCAGTGATACCCATGCCATACTCTTTGAGCTGGCCACAACACCTCTGTCTGTGTGCAGACGTTGATGTTTATACATTTCATTTCAAAGAACACAATGCAAGCTGGTTTTATTATATCACAAAAGCAGGAGGCATCTAACAATAAAGGGTTCAGTCAGCAGTGAGAGACCAGTGCTATCCCCTGGGCCAAGGCCCTGGGACCTAAAGCATCACTCCCTGATCTCTGAGGATAAGGAGAGACCAAGCCCCAGCCTTGAGCCCTTACAAAGCCCAGAACTTAGGGCTGCATCATCAACACTGTGAGCCAGCAGCAGAGCACCCAGTACAGCAGTCAAGACCCTCAGGGAGAAACTACCTTACTTCCTGAAAAGACAAATACCACAACCTGAGAAATAAAAAGCTGAACGGCACCAACTTGTCCATGAATTCAGAATTTAAAATAATGATACCAAAAGACAGAAACAACATATTAAAATCGCTGGGCGATGGTGGTGCACATCTTTAATCCCAGCACTTGGGAGGTAGGGGCAGGCAGGTAAGGCCAGCCCGGTCTACAGAGCAAATTCCAGGCCAGCCAGGGCTACATGGAGAAACCCCATCTTGAAAAACAAATAAAAATGTTAATGAAATAAGCAGTAGAATTTGAGGGAAATGTTGAGCTGAGTCCCCTCAAACATACCTACCTACGTCTTCCCACCCGCATATCACATTGTCTATCCACTGGCTGCTCCAGCCAATGGGTTTGTCCTCTGCCCTCATTTAGCTCATCTCTCTCACCCTCAACCAGGACATCATTCACTGGGACTCTGGTCAATTTCCAAGGATAATCTCCTGATTCACAAAGTACAGGGGCTTTTGCACATCCTTTCTCCAGTGCCTCTCTGGACTCTATGTCCCTGGGCCTAGACCTCTTCAGTGTTCAATCTCAAGACTCAGCCCCACAAACCCATCTCAGCAAACCTCTCCCTCATCCAAACTGTCTACTAAAAGCCCTTGGATGTCATACTGAGTGGATCAGAGAACTGGAAATGGTCTCTGCAATCTGATGTTAACAACATATGTTATGTTTCCATCTCAGGAATTGTGTAAGAACAAGGCAAGTACAGACTCCAGGGTGCGGTAGCGCTGGAATACGCTGACTCCAGTGTTTTGTACATTGTGAATCCTGTCTACCAAGAGGTGGTAGGGGGCTGCAGACCGCATGTTCATACTTCATCATTTCTCATGCAACAACGGAGCTCAATGAACACAAGGATAAAGCAACAATCTAGAAGGGCATCAGGAACATTACCAATTCATATTCAAAATCAGCAAGAATAAGAATAAGCTCTCAGCACAAAGGCACTGGGATGAGCAAGGCCTTATGCTCCAATCACAGTTGTCATTAATGACTCAGAAGAATTCTGTATCATCATCTCCAACCTAACTTCTAGGTCCAGGGCAGGCCCCAGTGAGCTGGATAAGAGTCTCACCCAGTAAGTGAAACTCAAGGAGAACCTACAAGGGAATAAGAAGGAGATGCTGGGATGAGTAACTCCTACATTCTCAGAGATTTTCTGGGCAGGGTACCATGAGAAACTGTAAGCAAAGGGTTAGCCAAGACTAGCATGTAGAAACTTGGGGTATTCTGGATCAAAATAGACCAGTGTAAAATGCTGTGTGCTATGCTTCAGTTTGGGACACAATACCTCCAAATGTACCTGCACCATGACATGCTCACCCGTATTAACAAAGTGAAGGCATTAAAGAATCAGAGCGAGCTGGGAATAGTGTCGGCGTGGTGGTGAGCACCTGCAAATTCAACACTTGGGAAGTAAAGATGGGAGGAGCAGGAGGGAGTTCAAGGCCAGTATCAGCTACAACCAGGCCATGTCAAACCAAACAATCAGGAAAGTGAAAAGGGGGGGAACCAAAATCTTTGTTTCCAATATTTAAATAGCAATACAAACTTTTACAGTGATGCTGTGTACATCCCATGATAGGATCATCTGTAGAACTGGTGCCTAATACAAAACAGAATTTAAGCAGCTCATTCTACTCCAACTTGTTCCCAAGAGTTTGAGGCAGGTTCCAAAAAGCCAAGAAGAAGAGAAAAGGCAAGAACCCTACCAAAAAGAAGATAGGTGTGGGGTGAACAGGAAAAAATGAAAACAAAGAAAAAGGTTGCCTGGGCTGACACCAATAATGAGAAAAAAACAAGGTGAGAACCATTCACTTAGAGTCTTGGGGTGTGTGTGTGTGTTGCATGTACACATGCTTGCATGTTATATGGGTACATGTATATAGAGACCCAAATGCCGTATGTCTTCCTTGATCATTCTCCATTCTGTGGAGTTTTGAGGTGAGCCTGGTTTACAAATGGAGCTCCAGGCCAGCCAGGATAATCCTTGAGATTCTGTCTTTAGTGGGGCTGGGGGTGGGAGGGGCATCTCCACTACCTGAGCCAACTTCCTCCTATCTTTCACTTAAAATTTTTATTAATGAATGTTCCTTTTAAAACACACACACACACACACACACTTCCAAATATAACCCCTATTTTTCATGGTTCTTGCAGTTATTTAAATGTGCTAGGCACTGCAACTCATAAAAAAAAAAAAAAAAAAGGAAAACTATATCTTTAAGAAATTCAGCTCATAAACACCAGGCTTTGGAAACCAGGGTTCAGCAAAGAGGAGCCAATAAAAACCCTGTAACTTGAAACCAACCCACACAGCATAGGAAGAAAGGAGCCCAGCAGTGCCCAGTTTGCAGGACAAGAAGCTAATTGACCGGAATGTCTGCTGCATAAGCTATAAACTAAGTACATAAAGAACAATATGAACATACAGTTAAACAAAAAGGCCCAACTGTCCAACACCACACTGTGCACTAAACAAGCGGGATGATTGTTTGAGGAGCCGCCGGAGGAGGAAGGGATAATTAGCGCCCTTGTGAATCAAGTGTCTGCCAGGAAAAGGTCTCCATCCCATGGAGTAACCCTGGAGCAGTGGCACCTTTTGCTCTCAAGCGTCAAGCTGGGAGGTTAGGGGGATGGTTCAGGCAGAAAAGAAGGACCCTAGCAGATCCGTGGCATCTAACCCATGGTGTGGGAGCGAGGCCTAGATCCCAGCACTAAGAGACAGGACACCGAGAGCTCACTGGCCAGCCAGTCTAACTGAAACGGTGGGCTCCAGGCCCTATGAGACCCTCTCTTAGAAAATAAAGTCACAGAGCCACTAAGGAAGACACCCAACATGGTCAAAGGCAGGAGACACATACACAGAGCCAAGGTTAGGTTGGAAGGCCTTTTTATTGACAACCACGAAGGAGGTAAACATATTCTTCGGTCAAACGAGCCTCATACTACTTCTGGAACACATACTTCTCTTCAGTACGGGCATACTATCTATGACCGGGAAGGGTCTTTTTCTCTCATTTATTTCCTCACAGGCTAGGGATAGAACAGCCTGTGCCAAAGGGGTGGAAGAGACCAAAGTCATGATGACACAAAGAGGGCCTACAACAAAATAGCACATCCATGAAAGTTTATCCTGGGCTCAGAGAAATGTAACCTAGGATCTGTCTCATTCTCTCACTAAACATGGAAGTGGGTAATCTTCACTTTTCTGGTGCCTCCTGTCGTCTCCAGAAGAAGCTGCAAAGCAGACAAGTGGGTACCTCAGGACCCAGAGTTTCCAGATCCAAGTTCAAATCCCCACCCTTCGTGACACCCAGTGTTACCAAGTCCCTCATTTACACCTTTCCCTCACACCATCCTGCTCTGGCATTGTTGAAAGCACAAAGAAGAGACATTTAAGACTCAAAATCTGACACAGATGTGAGCCTATTACTTTATCTATGATACTCAGAAAATGCCAGGTATAGTCTCCTTGTTATGCAAGGGATGCAGACAGACAATCAGAAGGTGCAGTTCCCCTCTGAGAACTCACAAGCTAGCTGGAGTCAGACTATACAAGCTGCGCGATAACGCCAGGGAAGGCATATGTCACTGGAGATAATGAGTCTAAATGTTATTATTCGATTCACTCAATTCTTCCGCACTCAAGAAACTCCACTGGGTTCTACCCAGAAGGTTCACAGGCTCCAAAACAGTAACAACAGATCAGATGAGTGGCACCTCCAACCCTACCAAGGGGATTCTCAGAGACAAAGAGTTGAGAAGAATTCCCTCCTGGGCTTTAGTTACTCTATGAATCTAAGCTATGGGGATAACTACAGCTCAAAGGAAATCATGTCTGCAGTGACAGGAGAACTTGCTTCGGACTTCGAAGTGCATTCTAAAAAGGAAACACTAGGAGCTGGGACCTGAGTCAGGAACCTCTAGGGTCTGATTGCAGAGCCCCGTAAACCTGAACACCAACCACTCAGCAATATGAATAATGGGTTTTTATCTGCCAGGCCCAGCACTAACCCTTTAAACAAAATTTCTTCCAGTTCATGCTCAAAGCAGTCCTACGGGAAAAATAATTTCTTTATCTCTCTTGCATGTCATCAAGTGATGAGCTTGAAGTTTGAGCAGCCGAGAAGTGAGGCGCACACTGAATCTATGCTAATTTTTATCCCATCTCAATCACTTATTTGTTTGGACTGTGTCCAATTTACACTCATAACATCTTGAAAATCACACATATAATCTTCTTTGCCAAAGAACCAAAGATACCATGGATCCTCATACTCTGGGAATTCACAGATAACAGAAAAAAAATATATAATCCAACAAACAATTGCCACCTGCCTTTTTTTGTTTGTTTTTGTTTTTTGGTTTTTTGTTTGTTTGCATGTTTTGAGACAGGATTTCTCTGTATAGCCCTGGCTGTCCTGGAACTCACTCTGTAGACCAGGCTGGCCCAGAACTCAGAAATCCGCCTGCCTCTGCCTCCCAAGTGCTGGGATTAAAGGCATGCACCACCACCACCCGGTGCCACCTGCATTAATTCAAGGTCTTCTGCAAGTATTTTCTCCAGAAAGGCTTCATGAATTTAAAAATAAAAAATAAAAAGTATGACAGAAGTCTAGAATTGCCCAGACAACTCCAATGACTCATACATACATACATACAT
>NW_022196904.1:101614561-101632061 GCF_008632895.1 Mastomys coucha | reverse complement strand
CTTAGCAGCTTCTACACATCAGTCTCTATCTTACCAAACAGCCAGAAATTAAAACAAAACTAGATTCAAGGATGGAAACAGCATCCATCAGACAGCATCAAAAGTTGTTTGAAAGAACACACTGGTTCCAGAGCCCCACCCCCCCAAAAGGCCAAAGTCTAGATGGCCCAGCAAGGGGCATGTTCAGATGTGACTGCTGGCTTAACTCTCGCTCTGACACACTCAGACTCCATCCCTGCATGGAACCTGCACAGGACAACTGCTATTTACACAACTAGACAAGCTGCTCAGTAGAGCTGGATACCTTCCACACTTAGAAACTCACAGGGTCATACATTCTATTGTACAGTGGAATAAATCTAAGAGAAATACAAGGATGAACAAACAAAGCAGACATTACAGCCAAGGATTTTGCAGGAAAAAAAAAAAAGTAATATAAACAGTTCCTTTAGTAGGAGAGAGGTAAAGACCCAAAGAAGCTGGAAATGGGAACAGAATTCCATGGCTTCCTTCTCTAGTTTATGGGAGCTCACACTTCATAGGGCCTTGGAAAACTGAGATATCCTAATCACCAACCCCACCCTGTGCTCACTGGGAGCAGGTGGGAAGTCTCCAGCTTCTGAAGGAAATACTGACTCCCCAAGAGCACCTTGTTCCTCCATGGACAAGCTCAGCATGTTCTATAGGCAGTCATTCTTAAGCTTCCAACCCATCCATTCCTAATGACTGTTACTGCAGCACCAAAGCCAGTGCCAGGGACACAGCCAGGGTCCAGGAATGACCCCTTCTTCCCTCTCTGAAAGCCTTTTTCCAGGAAACACTGGTGCCATCCCCTGAATGGTTTAAGAAGAAGAATCCATTGTCCACAGCAAGAACATGCATGCCTGCTATCCTATCAGACTGCTTACAAAGGTCCCCACTACAGAAAGCCCCTCTGAATGGGAAAGTACTTAAGAGATTCCCAGTAGCCCCATCAGGGCAGCTGTCAGGGAAGTATGTCTCTGGTCTGCTTTACAAATGGCTTCTACAGTGGCTTCCAAGTAGGCCGGTCTAAGAGATGAAAACATCTTCCAGGCTCAGGAGACCTAGCAACCTGCCCAGTGACATCGCTGGTAAGAACTTAGCACTTTCCTTGCCCCACCACCTCCACCACCAAGTGCTCGAAGGTTTTATTTGCCATTAGTGCCTAAAGAGGCTCAGAGATTAAGAGAACACTGGCTGCTCTTCCAGAGGACCTTACCATATCAATGTAGTGGTTCACTGTCTATAACCCCAGCTCCAGGGGATCTAACAGGTAGGCATGTGGTGTGGGCAAAACACCTTTAGTAAAAATATATTAAAATCTCTAAAAAGCTCAGAGATATCCAGTGAGAAAAGAAAGGGACAACCGATGGGGCAGCTCTCCAGTCATTACTGCCACAGGTGAGATGTGTTAAGGGGGTGAAAACTTCGAAATGAGAAAAAAAAAAAGACATATATTCTTTAAAAATCACAACAATTACCTACTAAAAATGTTGTCTTGAAATTCGAAAACTGCAAATTAAACCCAGGCTAGGTCCTGAAGAGCTTTTTCAGCTCACTTGTCTGTACAACATGTAATCAGGCATGCTCGGAAGATTACCCCAATAAGCTTTGAAAAGAGCAGTCATTAGATAAAATCATGAGATAATTGCAGGGTTCTCCTGGCCGGGTGTTACTAATATGGATGCTAATCTTGTCTGTGCAGGCTTACTGATAACAGAACCAGGGCACTCCCGAGACTCAAATTGCCCCACGTACCCCATTCTCCAAAGTGCACAGCAGCGAAAAGAATTTTTTTAGGCTTCTGCCCTGTGGCCTTCAAGATCAGAGAACACAAGGCATGGTCTCTGGGAAAGAAAGGGATTATGGATCCCCAGCTACTCCCCTCTATGTTCATCACAGTTAAGAGGGATAGATGGCTCAGGAAGCACTTGCCCTACACACATAGGGACCTGAGTGCCTAGGGCCCATGTAAAAAGCTGGGCATGCCTATAATCACAGCATCAGGGAGTGGAGAGAAGTAGATTCTGATGGCTTGATGAACTAGCCAAAAAGACTACCAGTTCAATGAGAGATCCTATCTTGAGGCAATAAGGTAGAGAGTGATAGAGGACAACCCATGCATGTCTTGCCTCTGGCCTCCCCATGCATGTGCCTATGTGCACACACACACACAACAGGCACACACACCAAAACGGAAAGTAAAAAGCAAGGAGCACAGGGGGCAATCTGAATACACACTGGAAAAGAAGTGTTCCTCTTGTGGTGACATCACATTTTACAGGTTGTCAAAGGAATGGGAACGCATCAGGTAGGGGAATTACACCTTGCATATTTGGGGCTAATTTGGGAAGGGTCTGAAGCCAGACCGCCTGGGTTCAAATCCAGTTCCAGGAGTACCCTAGATACCAAAATCTGAATGGTAGCATTTCTTCTGCAGAATGGTATCATATATGCAAGCAATCTGAAAATATTTTGTACACTTTAAATGCCTCCTAGATCACTCAGAATGCCTAGTATAGTGTAAATACAAGAAAAATTGTGACAAGCTTTTTTTCCTGAGTAAGCCTGTGGATATTTGAAGAACCCAGTACACAGATGACCAGATGTACCATGGTCTCCTCAATGCCAAGGTAGGGCAAAATAAGCCAGGTAGGAAGGAACAGGGCACACACAACAAGGGCTGCACATGCTCCCTCTCCTTCAGCCCTTCCTCTGCCAACAGACAATATCTGAAAGAGAAGCAGCTAGAATTATATACACTAGACACTATACTTTCTGATCACACCTGATTTGCAATACGATTCTTGTCACCTTGAAACTGCTTGTACTGACTTAAGTTCATGTGTGTACATCCACAGCACAAAGAAACATGATGATAAGGAACAGAGTTAATCTGGGAAGGCAGCACTCACATTCCCATAGCCCAAACAAGCCAAGGGGCTTCACCCGTCTGGCCCCGGCCCTGGCCCCCTGGAAGAGCAGCCATGACTGTGAATAGTCACTACTTTGTGTTCTGTTTCCTCCTGTAATTGCACTTCCCCTCTCAAGCCAAGCATGTCTAATAGCCCTGCAAGTTCCGACTCCAAAGCCCTCTTTTAGGGTGTTTCGATCTCATCACTAATGGAGACAACTGCTTCCAAACAGCTCCGTGACACGTCTGACTTGTAAACCTCTGAGATCATGGTTTGGGTGAGAAGGAGGACGCTTTGGGAGTGGGATAAGAGGGAAGGACATACAACTGTGTCTTTCTTCTCACAAAACAAAGTGCTAATAGACCAGAACTCTAGATGGCCCGTGGGTGAACAGAGTGGGGGTGACACAGAACCATAAGGGTGCTGTGAACAGCCTGCTCTCCCTCCCTGACAGCAACGGGGTCTGAGGGACTGAAGGAAATTATTGTAAGACAAGAGCCTTGAGCATATGGCATTCAAACTGGACCATGACATATCCACCATCATACTTTTCCTCTTCAGACCTTTGTCCCAAGGCTCTGCACTGATGAAAGGTTTTATATGGGGTGGCAGACAGCACCCTTCATGAGCTGTCACCAACCCCTCAGCCAATTCACCCCCATCTCTGACTATAGGGGGCTGAGCTCCCAGCAACTGGTTCACTGGGTCCTTTTACCTCTAGTAACATTAAGGGTGAGAAGCTGTCACTCCCCTCAAGAAACTCCCATCAGAGCAAGAAGAATGTGTTAGTGGTCCAGAAACAGTAAAAGCAAGCCATTTCCTTTCTGTGGGGCAGTCTTGACTCAAGCCCAATACTGTAAAACTGACCCAACGGATTTCAAAGAAGGGCTACTCCTTTAGGTCTTCATTCTCCTATAACAGACACAGGACTAAGATGAGAGAAACAAAGTACAACATTTAGATGAAGGATTAGAGAGAGGGCTGTGGACATCAGACAGGGCTCTTGTCCACTGTGTGATCCCCAGCACAGGAGGGTAGGAGGAGGAGCATTACAAAGGGAGGAGAAGGGGGGAAGAATAATAGAGGGAACTGAAAGGAAGGGAAAAGAAAATATCCATATATGTAACTAATTTTTTAAAAACGTTAAGCCCCCTAAGTACCAGCAATGATGCCACCAGCATGCAGCCATCCTGTTCCAGGGAAATGCACGCCTGGCTCTACCCGGCTTTCCACCTGCAGGGCACACAATGCCCACTGTCTACATCTTAGTCAAAATCCAACCCAGGTTATCCAGGGCTATGTCAGCTTCAAAGTTCAGGTTCCCTGTTCACTAGAAAACATCAACGGTGTCCAGAGGCCTACAAAGCTCCCAGACTTCCTGTGATGCAAAGAGCAACAACAATAAACGCCTGGAAGAGGCCTGGAGTGCAGCCTGTGCGTCTGCTTCCCACTTGTCCTCCCCCAAAACCTGAGAGGACTCAGCTGTTTCACACGGGTCCCAGGTCAGCATTCAGCTGAGTCATACGGGCTTTCTCATTTCACCACTGAGCTGATAAAGGCTACAAGAATTTCCGGTGCAATTCTAAATGGCATCTGCACACCCCAGCTTGTGAGTGCCCGGGGGATATTTCACACTGCTCTGGCTCCATGTCTCCTCTCTGCTCTCTAAGCTTGAGAAACTCATGGATAATGAAACTCATTTGACAGCTCAGGCAATAATGGTGGGGAGTCCACATGGGAGGGCAACTCTTTGGAGCCAGATGTTACTAGACCTTTCCAACACAAAGGGTTTACATACCCAAGAAGCTGGACACCATTCACCTCCAAGGCTGCCATATTTCCAAGACACCCTAAAGCCTTCAATTTTTTTTTTTTTTAAATCTCTGGAAGAGTTTAATGGGGTGTGACGTGTCAGAACTATCCAGACCTCATATGTGTGTAGCCACGTGTTAGATGGTACTGACTGGGGTAGGGATAACTTGCTTCTTCAATGGCTTTTCCACCTTATGTTTTGAGACAAGATCTCACTGGACCTCTCTCTCTGACCTGGGTTCACTGAGGCCCCAGGGATCCCCTGTTTCCTCATGCCACTGCTGGGGCTCTAGATCTATTCTAGAGCATGGCACAATGACATTTCGAGTTCTTGGGATCTGAGTAAGCCCTTCACTGCTTATGCAGCAAGCACTTTACCCACTGCTCTATTTCCCCAGCTCTAAATCCCACAGACGAGGTCAGTGGCCACACATTTAAGAGGAGTAGGATCCAATGCTGAAAAACAGAGCCTGTAAGGGATAAGTGGTACCCTGAGCACTGCAGCTGTGCACTGGGTACTCTGTGGATGAAAGTGGATAAGCACTTCCACCACAACAACACGAGTCTGGGGCAAAGGTTACAAATCAAAGGTGTTTAATGGCTATTGTATGGGACTACCCACATGTAGGAGAAATAATGAGAATGTGTCTTCTAATTTCCTATAGGTTGCCCGCCAAATTCCTGCCTTCTTCCTAGGACAGAATCTGTAGTGTTTTCTTTGCCGCACTGATATACCCTGTGTCATTATAAACAAATGCTGCTTTCTTTGCCGCTAATAACCACAATGTGTGGGTAAGAAACCTCTCCAGTATAAATCCGTGGGGACAAGGCTGCATTGTGGGCATTAAATAATTATAACAATCTGACATGAGTCAGAGGATTGTTTCTCAATGGCCCAACTGCACTTCTAACTTTAAAGTCAACCCCAAACTCTCTTTTCCTGGCACTCTGTCCATGTGCTCCACTATTGGGAAACAATTCCCATTCTTTATAGTTGAGTCCCATTGCAAGAAGTTGGCAACGTGGGCATTCATGAAATATTAACATGATACATTGATTTTTTTTAATAAGTGTGGCCAACAGTGGATCAATTATATTACTATGAAAAGCTTTTCATAATTCATTTGGGGGGCACTGGGATCTCATTGCTGGATGGCACTCGGGTGAGGAAGAGGGACAGTTCTGAAGAGGTTGGAACTCACAGGCAGCAGATACATTATATGTGACAGATGGGTAAACACAGTGTTTACAAGGATGGAAGATGTTTGCATCTGCCAGGAAGACTGAAACAGGGCACAACAGATCAACAAAGTTTGTTATTCGATCTATGCCAGTTTCTCTCCATAAACAAGAACAGGAAAGAAATATCCCAAACACTGGATATTTATTCCCCTTATGCCAACCAGGAGATGTCTATCCACACCTTCTTCTGAAGTAATACCTGCTAATTTCTAGATTCGAGAATTCCCAGTTGTCACTTCTCTGAACTTCTTTTGTTCCTAACAGCTTACTATATAAACGCTGGCTTCACTGGTTTTTGTTTGTTTAGGTATTCTGGAATTAGGTCCCGGTACGCACCCCAGGCGTACAATCTTCGGACTCACAATCTTCCTGCCTCCATATTCCTGGCAAGATTACAGGCATATGCCACCATGCCTGACACACTAATTTTGAACAGGTAAGATACCAACAGTGCACCAGGGTATATGATTCAGCCCAGGGACTAAAGGAACCCTATTTCCTAGATAGTGTGATCCAAGCAATACCCAGCTCCAGGAGCTGATCCAGCGACTAGTGAACGTGAATGAGATTCTCTTTCAGCTTGTCGTGTGCATAAACCTCACACAGATTTGGGGAAATAGTTCATCAGTCACAGGAATAACCAGTCCAGCAGACCTGTGGCCATACATACTGGCCAGGCAGCCACAGAAGGCATCAAGGAAATAGGGAAGGTGGGACCACAGGGAAGGGACACTGACAGCTCTGCATCTTCTCCTTTCTTGTTCGGATGCTGCTGTGGGTCTGTGGCTGGCAGCCCTAGAGTCGTCATGACCTTTGCTCACCACCTTTTGCTGACTGAGAAGATATGCACAGATGTGGTGAGCCAATAGCCACAGGGTGTGCATTCTCTCTTCTGTGCTCAGAGCCTCAAATGCAGAAGGTCAACGCTCCCTCTTCTTAAACTGCCCCAATAGGATTTTTAAAAATCGCCCAAATGGCCTCTTCCTGAGTTCCTGAATTAGGGCCTTGCACAGAAAGGCCCTAAATACACAGACAAATGCTTTCATTTACTCAGAGGAGGTGAGGAGATTTAACTGTTAGTGGACTAACCTTGAGGTTCTGGAGAAAAAAAGTGTGCAGAAAAAAAGGGGATCCCTGGGTGAAGGACAGATGATCTTGACTCAGGTATCATGAAAACTGAGCCATGTTTAAGACAGACGTTCTCAGGATACTTCTGTAAAATCCTTCGAGGGTTTACTGGTGGCACAATGGGACTGTGACCAGAAAGACCATGAGATGAAAAACTGGGGGTGACAAGGTCAGCAGTCTGTCTGCCACCCAGCCCCATGTGGAACACAGACATTAAGAAACACTGAAGGTTTCAGTCAGGAGCTAATCAAAACCTAAAGTATAGCAATTAGTAGGTAACTGAAAAAGGCCAGCCTTTCTGCTTCCTCCTACACTGAGGCCATGCCAGGGAGGAATTCATTGATCTGTAAGGCAGTCAACTGTAAGCCAGTGCCTGCTGCCCTACACACCCCAGGGCTAAAAATACACAAGAAACATGTGACCTCCACCAAGGTTGTGAAAACATGTAAGAAAGAGACATACCTGATTCTAAAAGTCATCTAGACCCTACCTAATCCTTCTGAATGTATTACAAATTAGTGCAATAATCCCCCAATCACTGGAATTACCTGGGCTACTCTTAGTTGAATTTTTAAACTGGAACTGGTTTCAAAGATGCAGCATCAAGCTGGCACACAGTATAAACTGAGGAACAGAGTCACAGCACACACAACCATGGGAGAACACTGGTGGGTCCTGCTTTGGTTACATTTCTGGATCCACTTCCAATTTAAAGCATTTATTTTTACTATTTTTTGCCATGTGTTGTGTGTAGATGTGCCTGTGTGGGCCTGTGCCTGCATGCTCACACAAATGCAGGTGACTACAGAGGTCAGAGGCATCAGATGGCTGACATCAGATCACCCTGGAACCAGAGTAACAGGGAGCTAGGTGTGATCTTTACCATATGAGTGCTGGGAACCACACTTGGGCCCTCTGCAAGAGCAGCACACACTCTTTACCACTGAGCCACCTCTCCATCCCATCCTCTATGAATGACTACACTTTTTAAATGATTTTAAATGGACTGGAAGTTATCACTTAGACATAGGGTCTCCGTATGTTATGGAGGCTGGTCTTGAGCTTGCTGTCCTCCTGTCTTAGCCTCCTGGTTTTAAGACTGCAGGAGTGTGTTGCCATGTCTAGCTACAGACTGAAAAAAAAAAAATCTGAAAACAAAACCAAACAGAAACCCCAGAGAAAGGGATGGCTGGAAGCCCTCCCCATTCCACACACAAATGAAGACAGTGGTGCAGTCATCACTTGGGATCAAAGAAACCAAGGCTCCCCAGACCTGGCAGCTTCCTGGATGACAGACAGAAACCAGCCTGGCTTCCAAAGTCATCTTCTCTGCAGCCTGGAGAAAGAAACCTACCCTAATCTACAAACAAAACTTGCTTTGATGTGCCAAGCCTGACTGCATCCCTTTTCAGTGGCAACTTTTCTGCAGCTGCATCTCCATTAAGCACTTAGTCAGCAACCATTAGAGGGCCCAGTTCTGTACCAGGTGCCTCTCTAGAGAGGACTGAAAGGAACAAGTATAAGCCACAGACAGACAGACAGAGGCAGGCACAGACACAACCAACCTCTCTCTTGACCCCCCCCCAACACACACACGGGTGGGGGGCAGCACTAAGAAGGACAGACAAGCTCTGAGACTGCAGGTGCAGGACTTGAGGTCACACCTCCCCTTTCCACCATCCCTGCTGTTTGGAAGTGAGAGAACCAGGATGGAGACTCCACAGCTATTTGGCTCTTCATTGATTTCTGAATTTCCCGTCAAGCTGTTCTTACCCTCCATGACATGGGGCCTAGCCCTGAAGCCCACATATGCCCTCCTAATCCAGGCTCAGAGCTCCCTTCCATGTTAATTTTTCTGGCTAGGTTAGCAGCAACTGGGGGGTGTGGGTGGGCAGGGAGCAAAGATGTCAAAACTTCCAACTGCACCTCTTTAGTGCAGACCAGAGTACTCTCTGCACACTCTAACTACCTATCAAGGTACTGTGTATACATCTAGTTCAAAGAACAAACTGCCTCACGAGCAAGGGTGGAAACCAGTACTGGGTACAATCCCAGCAGCCCAGCACACCATGCACTTAAGACAGGCACTCAGATGTACTCTCTGTGCACTCTGGTGCCCAGAGACCTCAGCTCTAGCCAGCTCCCTCTGCCAAACATCCTCCATCCATGGAGAGTGTTCACAATGACCTACACTGTCATTTCTCCCACATAGTGAGCCCTTGTGACCAGTGAAGGGGACAAGCAACAAATAGGAGGTGAGGGGGAATGAGAAAGGTTTCCAGAACAGACTGCTTGTGTGTAGTCAACTGTTCAGAACCAGGATGCTGAACAAACCAGTGCAGAGAGGCAACCCCTGTGGAGTAGTTCCTCAGGACTATAGCTAGGAGAGCCAGGCCTGGGATGGACAGTGGCTTCTGTTCTTTCACTCTTAAAGTGACTCAAAACCCAGCCCAACCTAGTCTGAATACAATCTGGAGAATTCAAAAGTGAACTCTGAGCTCAGGGTGCAGCCTTCAGCACCACTCCAGAGAAGTGAGGGAACACACACAGATCTACACAGCTTATATCCAGATAGTGAGCCTTGCCCCATCCCAGCCCCTGCAGAAAGCTAAGAAACAGGAACCTCAGGTGGACAAAAACACCCAGGAGATGCAGGGAGGAAAAGAGGCTGCACCATGAAGTCACTCTGCAGCACGGATGACATCCTCATAACTACACAAAGCCCACCACTTATCTTCTACACTATATCCTCAGGCACCTGACCAAGAGGCTATATGCAATCAGAGCAGAATCACACACAAACAGCTAGGGTCTTAGGTGAGGCAACAGTGACTATCCCCCAAATCACACACAAATGGCTGGGTTCTCAGGTGAGGGGACAATGGCCACCCCCGATCCTTCTTCTATAGGGGAAGGCCAACATTCAACAGGTCCACTCTAAGAGGTTCCCTGAAAGTCATCTCAGCTAGTGTAGCCTCTACAACACCACAATTCAATATGCACACAAACATTACCACTTCCAGTACCTTTTCCAAGAAAGTGCTTTCCTACTTGGAGGTTTTTTCATAAAGATTAGCATAACATCTTTTGACTGTGCAGTTTCGATACATTTTTCAGATCTTTTTTTTTTTTTAAACCTGCAATGTGATCTGCTTCTGCAGAGTGTTTCATTCAGTTCTTACTGTAACCCACATAGAGAGTTTGTCAATCTCCCACACACCAAAAGCAGCTTCAGGAATTTTGCCTGTGTGAGCCAACGGACCAATTCACTTGATTGCTTGGTGCATCATGCAATTTCTACAGGAAATTTCACGTTTCAAGGACCATTATAGCACATGTCTGTGGGTCCAGAAACTGAAGATGAACAGCGAACTCAAATGATCAGATGGTAGCTGCACATTTGCCTCTGAACACTCAAGACGGGAGTAACATATATTTCCCAGTTGTCTACTTGACTGCATCTGGAATGAACTACAATCCAGAAATGGAGAGCACACCTGTGATCCAGATCTCGAGGCTTTTGATCCGGATCTTGAGACATAGTGGCCAGGAAAACCTTAGGCCCAGCCAAGGTGGTACATGCTTTTAATCCCAAGTGACAGAGGCAGGCAGATCTCCAAGTTCAAAGTTAACCTGGGACAGAACAAGTTACACTCACTTGCCAGCACATCTTTTGGACCGTACTTCTTCAGGATTCTAGCTTATTAGAGAAGACCAGCTGAAACAACTAGCCTCGTGGGACTGAGCAACTCCTAGACTCTTGGACTTCCCATTCAAAGCTGCTCATTGTTGGGTTAGTTGGACTGCAGAGTATAAGTCATTCCAATAATTTACCTTATTTTTTGGAGATATTCCATTAAGTTCTGTGACTCTAGAGAGCCCTAAATGAATGGTGGAAACCACGCTGTCAACTCTGGAATTGTAATGGCCACAATCAACCGAGTGCTGGTTGTGTTTTTACACATTCAGAACAATGTTAAGACCTGAGCAGAAGGGCTGGCTGCTGAATGGTCAGCTAGCCATACTCCTTCTGTGGTGGCACAGAGACTTTGGGGGTCAGGAAGATTCACCCTTTCACATTTTAGATGAGGGACCTAGGATAAGATGCCAGGATATCTGGCCACAAAGTCTACCATACTTCCAGGGCTGAAGAAGGTCACCTTCCTGAAGCTCAACTAGTCTCACCTCTGTGTGTACAGTACAAGACGGGGTCCAGAGGAGGCGGCCCCTGAATACTAGGGAGCAGGTCCGGTCCCATTCCAACAGGAGTACTATCATCTCAACTGAACTAGTAAGAACCCTACACAAACTTTTAATCAATCCATGCAATTAAATAAATAAATAAATAAATAAATATCCTCAACAATTCTATAGTAAGAAATAAATAAAAGAAACTTCCTGAGACCACCTAATCAGCCTAGAATAGCAATAAGTGAGCTATAAAACTAACTTGATTTAAATAGATCAATACTCAAGAAGGTACAAGGTGTACCAATCAATGTTTCCACAAGTTTCTGTGCCTACTAATCTTTATCTAATCACAGGACACATGGTTCTGTTGACAGTCTCAATCACAGAACCTCCATGTGCTGTCTTTAAACCATGCTGCATGGGAAAGAGGTACTGTCGGTTTATCACTGGTACTAAGATGTGCCCATACGAAGAACAACCATTTTGTAAAGGAAAAGATGCCAAGCTGTGCAAAGAGCTGGAGCCCCAACTTTAGTGAGTCTCCATCAGAGACGGCTGGAGTTTTGTTTTCTTTTAAGAGTGCTTTTATAATCACTAGGACAAATCAGATCATCTTTACTGCTAAAGTAAAAGAGGAATTAAATAGCCATGGTGCATAATTATGACATAACATACCAAGAGCCAAGTACCAAGAATGCAAAGTTGGTTCTTTGAGCTGTCCTCTACTAAAGAAACACTCTAATTTCTACCTTCTCTCTGAGAGGGCAGCTTCCTTTTGACTCCCCATGTATGCCTGCCCAACATATTCAGAAGGAACTGGGCCTATGCACCAAGGACATGAAGGAAAGCATATCAAACTCCATGTGTCAGTCAATGGAAGGCATCCTCTCTTCCAGCTTTGTAGCCTGAGATGAGATTCACTTCTGCAGGAGCAATGTGTATGAACCACTGGGCTGCTGACTTAACAAAGCTGCTGAGTCTGGTGTTCATGTTTGCATTATACCCAAACATCTAGACCATGTATGTCCTTCCTTAGATGACCCCACTCTTCCAGCACTGGCAGATTTCTTTCTGCATTCTGAGTCAAGTACAGAGGAGCAAACTCAAGACACGATGTAAGTGCCAGACATTAAAGAAAACAGTATGGTCACACACACACACCCCCCAAAAAAAGGCTCTCCCACTTCCTCACCTGCTCTCACCCCTGAGTCCTAACCAGCTGCAATTCAGATCAGTCTCTGCATTCAGCCCATAAAATGTGTCTATTTTTAACAAGGAGACATGATTAAATCATATCAAATGTCTTGTTTACTACATTAACCTCAGTTTCTGCCTAATATGTTTCTCAAAGAAAAGAAGACAGCTTGCCTGGATTGTCCGGGTTTTAATGAGTCTATGCTGGATATGAAAGATCTCCACTAGGGAAAAGCCAGGCTTTTCAGCCCATATTTAAAGGTATTATATACTCACAAATGAGCCATAGAATTGAATTTAAAGCCTTGGAATACAAGCTCAGGCACAAGCACTGTCCCCTTCAGGTTCCCTAAAAGATTTGAAGAATAATGTTTGTTATTGTTAGAAGGCAGAGTCAGGAATTTGTCAGTTCAAGACCAGCCTGGGCTACGTAGCAAGTTCCTGACCATCCTGAGCTGTACAGTAAGATGGAGAGAGGAGAATGTAAAGGATCGAGGGAGGGAGACATCACAGGATGGTCTTTGTTTTGAAGAAAAATTTATTTAGCGTAATCTGGGGGATGCCTCAAAAGAACATTCTATTCTTAGATTTGAGGGTTCACAGGCATGTAACACCTGTACCCAGGTCGTGTCCTTGGTACACGGGCCCTGGAGCGAGTCACCTGATCTGACCAGCTAGGTGGGAGCCTCCTCCCATGCTCATTCCTTGGCATCTGTCCCTCCAGAGGCTGCACATTGAAGTGAACCATCTCCCCAGACAAAGGAGAACTTCCTACCCTCAAGGGTATTCCAAGCTACTCCCCTGCTAGAACCTCCAGCCAAGGTCTCAAGCATATTGTTCTCTGCTATCAGGGGGCTCTGGGAAAGCTTGCAGAAAGGCTTCATGTTTTTCCCCTAGAGCCAGCTTAAGCAATGCCATGATATATATACACCACCTAATTCCATCTAGCTTGAATGCTTTAAGATTTATTTTATCTTCTGTGTATGAGTGTTTTCCTGAAAGAGAAGGAGTTGGATCCCCCTGAAAATGGAGTTATGAGAACTGAACCTGGGTCCTTTGAAAGGGCAACAACTGCTCTTCTGGGCCATCTCTCCAGCCTCTCTATCCTGCTTTCTTAGCAAAGGTGTGCAGTACACTACAGTCTATTAAACACAGACTAAACCCACCAACAACCCATGGAGCACCATGAGGGCGGGGCCAAGCTTCAGGGTCACCACAAGCAGCCCAGGAGAGCCAGTTCTATGAAGACTTGTTCAGTGTCTGTGAGCCACACACAGCAGGCACCCAGGATGAAGCCTTCCTCCTACACTCCTCCCACCTCGTCTTCCCGGGTGGGCCACACACATAGCACTCAATCAACAAAAGCCATGAAAAGTATTATCATCTTTGTGGCTTATGAAAGGCCATAATTCTCCTTCCTGTTTTATACTCAAAGCCACCTGAAGTTGCCTGGTCTTAAACATGGCCCACCTAAGCTACCAGAGGCGGGAAAGAGGGGTTCTTCCTCATGAGCATGGAAAAACAAAGTGGTTCTAAATTCGCACACACATTTCTAAACCTACCATCCCAGGGCCTTCAGAAATGCCTGAAGGAGGAAGAAGTTTCCTCGACTGCTCTGTGGCTGAGAACACCTGGGGTTTCAGGATGAGTGATAACAGAAAATCTACCATAAACAGGGGATGTGTACAAAATTAGAAAGCCTTTCAGGAAATGGGGAGAAAGCATCTCCAGACTCAGGGGCAGGCGGGCAAGGACAGCAGTTTTCTGCCAAGCAGAAAAATATAGGTAAAAAGATTAGGGCTAAGCAACTTTTGTTTTCTACACATCCAGCACCCAGGATGGCCCTAGTCAGAAGGCTGCTTGGCTCCTGACTACCGTGGTGTTTTTTCTTTCTTGACAATTCACTTCCCCAACAGGCACAGTGCCAACTCAAATGAGACTCAGAGCACTGAAAAGCCCTTCAGGTAAACAGTGTGATAAGCTAAACTGAAAAACTAGACAATGTTTTTGGACTATGAGGTAGTTGCTATGGAGACAGTTGCTAATTAACTGCTTTCAAGCAGGAGAACAAAGGGCTCAGGGCAGGCAGGCCTCTGTATCTCCTAGCTAGCAATGCATGGAGCTTGCGCAAGAGCACGTCGCTCATATCTGGAATACCTGAGACCTGGCTGGTCGGCTAGATGCCTGGGGAATTGACAAAAGAACATTTTCTTCATCTTGACCTGAATTAACAGCACCTGGCCACCAGCACCTGTCAGGGAAGCAAGCTACACAGTGAAACGGCAGATTTCAGAGTATCGACAAAAAGCCTGGCCCTTTCCTGAACAGTTATCTCCATTGCTGCCTGGAGAAAACGGGGTTTGAAGGAAAGGGCTGGGCAGAGGACCTTTTTCTGTTTAGGGTCCTGGGATTGAATCCTGAGCTTTGCACATACATGCTAAACATGCATTCGATCATGGAGCTACACCCAAGAGATAAATGCACAAGAATGAGTAATTTATATGTAGGCATGTGTTTCTAATGTGCATGCATGAGGCCATAAATCTACACAAGGTGCTTTCTGATTTATATTTTGAAACAGAATCTTTTATTGAATATGGACCACACTAATATGGCCTGACTGTCTGGCCAGAGAGCCTACAGAATCCACCTGTCTCTACACCCCAGCACTGGTGCTCCAGACCCACTCAGCAGGACCTATCTTTTGCATAGGTGCTGGGAATCCAGACTTGGGTTCCCATGCTCGTACAGCAAATACTTTACCCACTGAGGCATCATCTCTGTGTGCCTCCACTCCAATAAGTTTAACTTTAACTGTCATGCTTTATTACAAACCAAAAAAAAAAAAAGTCATTTCAAAACAAAGGTATAAATCTCTCCTCTTTTGGGATTCAAGTTCCCTGTGGAAAACGAAGTCTGGCTATAGCTCAAGACCCGACAATAAAACCCACAATCACACCATACTCTTTAGCCCCAACATTATGCACACTCAATAAACATGCACAAGACTGCAACTGAAATGTGTATATCTATCACTGGCTCTTTCCTCCTCTGTCACCATCCAAAGCTGACTGGGCTGCTCCTGGGGCAGCCATGCTATGTTCTGAAGGGCTGGCCCGAGAGCTACAACCCTTTACCAACATCAACACTGAAGCAGCACTAGCACATCACAGCTGGTGATAACTGGATCTTGGAAAGACTCAGAACTCTGATACCTCCATTGAAACCCAAGTAGTTGTTTATGCCAGGTTACATGAAACATAACTGCATTAAATAGATGTCCAGTAAGCTTTGCCTCTGAGAACACTCCTCTTGACTCTTAAGAATCTCAGATCAATGCGACCTAGAGCATCTACCTTCATTACCAGAGGCAGAATCGGGATTAAGCAGGCCATGATTCTCAGAGACACAATAAGAGAATTCTCAGCTGGATTCTGGGGTGTTCGTAAACAACCTTTTCTGGCATGGCTGACATCCAGCAGAGTGCACGAGCTGTCAAAGCAGACATGTTGGATCACACCCAGGTCCTTGTGGCATGGTCTTTTGCAATACTGGCCCCTTTGAGCTCTGGCTTTCACATTTGCAAAAGATACCAGTTTCAGAGAGTTACTGAGCTAGCTGGCTGCTTGCTCCAGTCCCTAGTCTATAGCAAGCAGTCAAGAGACCACAGCTGTTTACCACAGTCTCCATTTATTAACTGCTTTCCTTTACAATGGCATAAAGCTGCTGGAGACTTTAATTCCCCAGGAAAAGGAAATAGGTATTTTCAATAGGGACTTGTGACTCTCTCTGCCCACAGTACAAAAGACTGTGTCCAATGTCCATGGTTTGAACAGTGGGTATTGGACTTGTCACACTCAGGCTCAGTTCTGGTATATACTGGGTCTGTTCTTAGGAAAACAAGGAGTTAACTTGTTCTGCAGCAGGCAATTTTTAAATAAGGCTTGTAGCCCAAGCCCCTCCCTGCCTGGGTTAAATTTCATCAGCCAGTGCCCAGGGGCATCTCACCTCATCTCATTTCAATCTGTTTCCTCCACTCTTTCCAGACTGTCCCCATCCATCCATCCATCCACACATTCAACAGAACTTATCAGCCATGAAAGTTGTGGCAGACATGGTATGCTAATGCAGAGAATACAAAAATCCAACAATCCCAACTCCTAAGAGGTTCATAGGGCAGTGTGTGTGGGGGACATAGGACCCTTAAAAAAACCTATGTAAAGGAGCTGGTATGATAGCTCAGTGGGTAAAGGCTCTTGCCAAGCTTGACAAGCGATAGCAATCTCCCAGAGCCCACAAGACGGAAAGAGAGAACTGACTCCCACAAAGTCATCCTCCACCCTCCATTCAAGTGCTGTGGCAGGTACTCTTCCCCCTAACTGTGAAAAGTCAGGCACAGTTGTGCAATGCCCATAACCTGGGAGGCTGAAGCAGGAGGATTAAGAGTTCAAAGCCAGCCTAGGCTGCCTACTGACCTGAGCTACCTAAGACTTTGCCTCAAAAACAAACCAGTGAGATTAACCTTTTAAGAAGAGTGCATGCACTCAGAGGTGGAAAGTAGGAGGGGCCCTACCAGTTTGCCTAGAGGAGAAAACCAAGGCACTCTTCCTTTTGGTACCACTATGCATACCCACCCTGCAACTTGTATCCCAACCTGCAAAACCAAGAGGAATCAGTATGAAGAGAAAAGGCGGGAAAGCTGGACATCAGGTAACATATTAGGCTCTGTTATTCTCCACTCCCTCTGACACCTAATTCCTTGGCTTTGCTGTCTCCCACCACTGAGTCAACTCCCTGGGCCAGGCTCAAGAACCATGTCTCCCACCAGCCACCTCTGCTGGTAGGAGAACTGTCCTGTTCAGAAGCTTCATCTGCCCTTCTGTGTATGGAGATGCCATCGCTACACATGCAAAGACTCTACCCTGAGCTGGGCGGTGGTGGCGCACGCCTTTAACCCCAGCACTTGGGAGGCAGAGGCAGGTGGATTTCTGAGTTCG
>NW_022196904.1:101611204-101614470 GCF_008632895.1 Mastomys coucha | reverse complement strand
AAAAAAAAAAAAAAAAAAAAAAAAGACTCTACCCTGAAATAACTGAAGTCTGAGATCCCAAACACAGAGAGCAGTAACCCTAGCTGGGAAGGCAGGCTCTGACTCCTCACATCGACACGGATGGCTGCAGACCTTTCTGGGCAGAGACGCCTGGCTCTGGAGGGAGAAAAATGATCCCCTACACTCCAACCACAGTCTTCACCTGAACTATGGTTCACCCACTGCCCATCTCCTCTGAAAACCAGCTCTCAACCTGAAGAGCTTCCCAATCGATGACCACTATAAGTGACTCTCCTGGGGCTTCTCAGGCCACACAGCCCAAGAAAACCCTAGAAAAAGATTTTTATTTAAATCAAATTAGATCTAAAAAATAAACAAAACAGGAACAAAATCACTGCATCATCTGTTAATTTCCCCTCTTTAAAAAAAACAAAAACAAAAAAACCCACCATTCTCAGCTCCATACTTCTGCTGTCTAACATATCTACACATGGGATTCTGGGTGGAAGGAACCATCATTTTTATCCAACTTGACAACTAACCTCAAGACAGAGACTTATGTCACAAACAGCTGCTGGAGCAAGGGGCTGGGAGTTCCTATGGTTCAAGTTGCAATGTGTCTGTTGATCAACTAAGGGATCTAGTATCTGAATCAGTAACCATAAATTAAAGTGATACATGCCTTGGGTGGTTGATTTTTGTAATTTAACACACAGACACGTACACACAAAATCTGGTGAAGGATAGAAAACTTGAAGTTAAGTGTGGGTGAGCATACAACAGTGCCTGCACTCGGAGGATGAGGCAGGAAGACAGACTTCCTGGCCAGCCTGGGATACACTATGCAAAATGAGAGGGAAGAGAGAAATACAAAGACTTATGAGAATAAAAGGCATAGTGTAAGCCAGGCAGTGGTGGCGCACTCCTTTAATCCCAGCACTTGGGAGGCAGAGGCAGGCGGATTTCTGAGTTCGAGGCCAGCCTGGTCTACAGAGTGAGTTCCAGGACAGCCAGGGCTACACAGAGAAACCCTGTCTCAAAAAAACAAAAAAACAAAAAACAGGAGAACAAAAAAAAAAGGCATAGTGCAGGGCATTAAATTGGTAACAATGAACTTAAAGTGATCTGCATAAATACTGGGTGCCAATAAATGTTTAAAAAGTGCCTTTTTCAAACAGGCATTTCTTTTTATGTATGTCTGTGCATGGTTTTGTGCATGTAAATGTAGTACCTAGAGAGGCCAGAAGAGGGGATCACATCTACCTGGGGCTGGAGGAGTAGTGAGCTACCTGGCTTGGGTACAGAGAACCAATCTCAGGTCCTATGTCTGTAAGAACAGAAGGTGCTCTTAGCTGCTGAGCCAGGTCTCCAGCCTTAAAATGACTTTTAACTGGCACCTGTGAAAGGAGGACAGGCACACATACTTCTCAGGGGTGTTTTAAAACATCACCCATTTAAAATTTAAACTTAAATAAGTTGATCTGCCTGAAGAAACAGCAAAACCAGTTCACAGTTGTTTCTAATTTGACAAGTGAGACCTATAGGTAAATTACACACAAACAGTGAATGAGCACTTCTCAGAAAGCTGTTCTCTCAGGTTTTAGTGTACCACCAGCAGCACCAGGTTAAAACACAACTATACCACCACTCTGGTCACCCAAGCCCCATCGGTCTACTTTCAGCACAGTACCATCAAGCAAATCACCAACCTTGTGTTTTTGTTCATTTGTTATTTAAGGTGAATTAGGAAGGGAGAAGATGAGTCAGTTGGTAAGCTTGCATCCCTACCTCTCCTGTAAGAGTGATGGGTTGCTGGGAGACACCAATCGCTGCCACCACAGAAACTCACACTCCTTTATGGAGACCTGGCATGCAGGGTCTCAAGCATCTTAAGGAAAAATGGGAACCAGGGCTGCTTTTGAGCCAAGCTCAACTGCAAATGCAAGATGTTTGCCTCCAGTGGTCACACACAGCACCCTGCCTTCAACATACTAGAAGGAATTTCTGTGTGCTTGTTTCAATAAACAAGTTCACTGGTTCCAATTCCCTTCATGCTTGTCTTTGACCTGAAACCTGAGATCCTACTGTGTGTGGACCAATGCCTTGCATCTTATAAGAAAAATGGCAATCAAATTCTAGCCTATAAAGAAGACAGCTTAACAGCTGGAGAGATGGCTTAGCAGTTAAGAGCACTCACTGACTGTGCTTCCAGAGGTCCTGAGTTCAAGACCCAGCAATCACATGAAGGCTCACAACCATCTCTAATGAGATTTGACACCCTCTTCTGGTATGTCTGAAAACAGCTACAGTGTAAATCTTTAAAAAGGGGGCGGGGCACAGCAGGAGCAGCTTAACCCTACTTGAACCAGACTTTAAGGAGCTGATTGGTGTGTTAATCAAAGTACATCAAGTTACAACAAAGTTAATGAAACATGCTAGACAAGATGAGCACTCTCCAAGTCTGGAGGAAAGAAGCAAAAATAAGACAAGAGTGGTCTGGAAGGAACTGGTTGGAAGCCAGAGGACAGGCGTGCATCACTTCCGATCAGCAACCAAGAAGCATGTATAAGGAAGGGATTTTATAAGCCACTGAAGTGTAAGTGCCGAACGCAAGCAAGCACGGCAAGAACAGAAAAAACAGGCTTGGTGGTATGGAGGGCACCCAGACAGGATAGTAAACTGAAAATACAGGTGTAGTTTGTTTTTTAGTTTTTTTCCTTTTTGAGATAGAGTCTCGCTATGGCCTTCAGTTCACAGAGATCTACCTGCCTCTCTTCCTCAGAATGTTGGGATGTGAAGTGGATGCCAGCACAGGACTATCTCTTGGCCTCACTGCCTAATGAAAACAGTCATTTAATTTCTATTTGCAAGGATACACATAGCCAGAAAATTAACTGGGGTCGGTGCACATGCCTTTAATCTCAGCACTCAGGAGACAGATGCAAGCAGATAGATCTCTTGAGTTCAAGGCTAGCTAGTCTACAGAATGAGTTCCAGGACATCCAGAGGTACAGAGAAAAACCCTGACTTACAGAGAAAACAAATATCAAAAAAAGAAAGAAGAGCCGGGTGGTGGTGGCTCATGCCTTTAATCCCAGCACTTGGGAGGAAGAGGCAGGTGGATTTCTGAGTTCGAGGCCAGCCTGGTCTACAGAGTGAGTTCCAGGACAGCTATACAGAGAAACTCTGTCTCGAAAAAAACCAAAAGAGAAAAGAAGAAAGAAAGAGAGAGAGAGAGAGAGAGAGAGAGAGAGAGAGAGAGAGAG
>NW_022196904.1:101573173-101611179 GCF_008632895.1 Mastomys coucha | reverse complement strand
GGAGGGAGGAAGGAAGGAAGGGGGACTTGGGTGGTGAGCCTGTAAGGAGAAAATGAGCATATAAAAGATGTCCCACAGAATAACATAGGAACCTGGTGTGCAGTATACTCCTACATCCCAGAGGCTGAGTGAGATAGGAGGAACTGTGTGATGAATTCACTACACCCTGAGCTATACAGCAAGCTCCAGGCCAGCCAAGGATACACACATGGCAAGAACCTGTAGCAAAAAAATGGCTGAGGTTAAAAGCACTCAGTGTTCTATAAGACCAGAGTTCTGCTTTCAGCACCCATACCAAGTGGTTTATATCAGACTATAACAGATCCAGGGTTTCTCTGTGTAGCCCTGGCTGTCCTGGTACTCACTCTGTAGACCAGGCTGGCCTCGAACTCAGAAATCCACCTGCCTCTGCCTCCCAAGTGCTGGGATTAAAGGCGCCACCACCGCCCGGCTGGGATTTTACTCTTTTTGGTCTCTGTGAGATGGCACATGCACATGGCCCATACTACATACAGACACAAATAAATCTTCAAATAATTTTTTTTTTTAAATGAAGACGAGACTCAAGGATTAACCACATCTTCCACAGGGGCTGAATTGGTGTTTAAAAAAAAAAAACGTTTCCAAAAAAGTAGTAGACAGAGGCCAGCAGCAAGTGACTGCTATGTAAAACTTCTGGCTTATGTATCCGGAACCCATATATAAAGCTGGATGAGGTGGCACATACTTCTGTATAGGAGTAGAGTGGAGTGTGGTGAGGTCAGGGATAGGCAGAATAACCTAGGAAGTCGCAGGCCAGTGAGTCTGGAGTATATATCACCAAGTAGCAGAAACAGGAAAATTCTGAGCACAAGGTGAAAGGGCAACTCCCAAAAGTTGTCCCATGGCTGGCCACACACACACACACACACACACAAGTACCAATATTATGTTAAAACAAAAAAGTGATGGATAGAGGCTGGAGGGACAGACAGAAAGACCCAGACAGTCCCCTAAAGAAGAGGAGTCTGATAAGCAGCAGTGTTAGAATTCTGCTCTTGCCTAGAGAACCTGCAGCAAGTCCCAAATGCACACTCCAAGTTCAAAATGCATACAGCATCCCAAATTTAGTTTACAGTCAATCACTCTGCAGCAGGAGATTTTTTTTATTTTTGTTTTTTTTTTTTTTTAGATTTTATTTATTTTTATTTTATGTACACTGTCGCTGTATTCAGACACAAGAAGAGGGCATCAAATCCCATTATAGCTGGGTGGTGGTGGTATACGCCTTTAATCCCAGCACTTGGGAGGCAGAGGCAGGCGGATTTCTGAGTTCAAGGCCAGCCTGGTCTACAGAGTGCCAGGGCTACACAGAGAAACCCTGTCTCAAAAAAAACAAAAAAACAAACAAACAAAAAAAAAAACAAAAACAAAAACAAAAAAAAAAAAACAAATCCCATTATAGATTGTTGTGAGCCACCATGTAATTGCTGGGAATTGAACTCAGTACCTCTGGGAGAGCAGCCAGTGAGTGCTCTTAACCACTGAGCCATCTCTCCAGCCCCTACAACAGGAGTTTTACATTTTTATGTGGGAGAGACAGAGAGAACAAGAGAGAAAAAAAGGAGCATATATTTGCATACATCTGAAAATGCAGATCAAATTAACCATTAGGTTTTTTCTAGCTATCAGAGACTGTATAATTTAAAGACCCAGCACTGATCATAACCTCAAAAAGTGAGTCACTCCTGTAGTGGAGTGGACACTGGAATACAGCGAATTATCAAGGCTCTTAAAGAAGATAACCCACCTTTTAATTACATTTAGGAATTGGTACTAAGAAAATTACCAACATTATTATTCTATAACATTCTTTTTATTTATTTTTTAAGATTTATTTATTTTATGCATGTGAGTACACTGTTGCTGTTTTCAGACACACCAGGAGAAGTCATCAGATCCAATTACAGATGGTTGTGAGCCACCATGTGGTTGCTGGGAATTGAACTCAGGACTTCTGGAAGAGCAGTCTTAACTACTAAGCCATCTCTCCAGCCCTCTAGAACATTCATAATGGCTACTTATGGAAGGGAAAATCATTTTAACCACAATAAAAAATAAGTAATTAACTAATAAAATACATTTGAATATATATTCATTTCCTGTTTACATTTCTTGATATGTACTTATAAACAATTTTTAAGTAATTTCAGAGATTTTTTTTCAATGATATGTAGGTATGTAAATTACAACCTTGAGCTGGGAGTATCAGTGTATGCCTTTAATTTCAGCACTTCAGGAGACAGAGGCAGGCAGATCAAGAGGCAGCCTGGTCTACAGAGCAAGTTCAAGAACAACCCGGGATCTACACAGAGAAATCTGTTCTGAAAAAAAAATTTTAAAAAAGGTTATAATTTAAATAGTCAAACTTTACAAAAAGTTATAGGCATGGGGTGGGGTGTGAGGGAAGATGAGATATATACCAAAGTATTAATTAGGCTGTGGTCAATATTCCTGGCCAGCTCCTTAGACCTCCTCCAGTTTGATCAATGACTAAACAAATGAATATTAAGTTGATTAATTTCCAGAAGAACTGAATTTATTTTAATGTTTTTCAATCTCTTCTAATGTAAAAGTGAAAACCAGTATAACAAATATAACAAGTAAAAGTGAAAATGAGTCTACTCTAAGATGGGAAACTCTAACTGACAGTTCTCACTAAGCACCACTTGCAGGGAAGTTGATATGGTCACTAACCCCGCTGGAGCATTTTACCACAGTCCCAGCATAGCAACCTTCCTGTGTCTCCGTTAATCCTCACAGTAGCTGCACAGCTGTTCCCCAGAACTGCCCTGTGTTAAAGGGTTTCCACTGGGGAACCGGCACAGGGTCTGCAGACAAAAGCTCCTCTGTGCACATCCTAGCCTCATATTCTAACACCAACACTTCTAGAGTGTAGCATTCGGAGGGGTCCCCAAGAGCCATATTGTGAGCATCACCCAGGCACACACAGCACTCGTGAAAAACAACCAAAAAACCCGGTGTGCAGACTGGCCCCAAAGCTTCTTCGCAGGGCTTTACAGGAATTACAGATTTCCTTTTCGTGTAGCTCTCAAGAGTCCTCAGAACCCGCCCCCAACCCAGTGAAGGTTCCAGGCCAGAAGAAATGCCCCAGAGGGGATGGGCACTGTTATCTACCACATTGTGATGCTCTTAAAAATACTTACTTTCATCTTAGGTCACCGTAGGCCATCCATTAAGAGTTCTAATCAGGAGGGTAATCTCCAAGTACCCCCAAGCACCATATGGAGTGTTCTGGGACACACCCGAGGTCAAGCCTGCAGCCTCACCTCCCATCCCCTATCCTGAGTTTCAGGAAAGAAGAATCCACAACTCCAATTCTAACTGTTCTCTGGTGAAGTTCCTTGAGCTCTGTGGTTTCCTGGGGCCATCTACTTTATCCTAGTATCCATTGAGGAACCTTATAGAACTCACATCCCAAATGTAGGAGAGCGTTTGATCTCGGGACTGTCTTAACCAGGTTCTGGGCAAAAGGCCCTGAGGCTGATACTTAACTCCTGCCCTTCACTCAACCACCTGTCACCTAGAACTGGTTGGAGCCAGGAAAAGCCTGTTGCTCAGGTATTTCAATCAATGGAACTTCTTAAAGGAGGGCCCACCCACCTCAGAAACTAACAAGTCCTTATCAGGTCTTTCAGAGATATCTCAGTACTGACAGAATCTTCCATCAGCCAGGAATCCCTCTTCCAAAGCCTGCAACCCACATAACAAGAAGTACGCCCAAGCAGGTTCTGAGGAATGCAGGAGACCAACGCCCAGGAGACCTTAGACAGATACCTTTCATTGATAAAGGTTGCCATTCAGAGATAGGCAGGCCTCAGCTTCCTAAGCCCTGGGGTCAAAAGCCTGCATTTCCAAGACAACTAATCTTCCTTCTTGCAACACCAAGGTTGTGAAGGAGGGAGGCTGAATATCTGGCATTTGCTAGGTACAAGTCCCTCTACATAAACCATCCCAGGAACATCTCTGCACAGTGTCCTCATTCCCAGTCCCTGAGAGGCCACCCATGAGAACAACGCTCCCTCTAAGTGTGAGTCTGCATACAAGTATGGTTGCTTCTCTTGGGTAGATTGATTCAAGCAGAACAACTCTATGCTGAACATTTAAGAACTTTCTGGTCGCTATCCAAGAAAGCAAACCTCTCACAGTCTCCTCAGTCACGTAAGAGGAAGTCCAACTCTCCACTCTTCACCACTATCAGGCTTGCTTACCACAGACGTCCTAACAACTGGAAGGAGGTGCAATAGACAGAGGAGTCAGTGTTTCTCTGTGCCTTTTTTTGACAATTTATATGCCCTTAAGAGAGAATACCGGCTTAGATCCACTAGCAACATTGGTGAAAGTTTGGGTTGGTAAATGAGCATACAAGAGCTTCTCTTTGAGTCTATTGTCATACGGAAAAGAGTAAATGAATGCAAATGTCCCTTCACTAGAGTCCCTTCTGCCCCAGCTTAAAAGGGAAAAAAAAAGTTACCTGCACCTTCTTTCTCTCCTCCACTTCACACAGGGGTGAGGACACTCTTGTCATCTTTGTCCAAATTTAACCAGTCATTTACTGGGCAAACGGTTGCCCCAAGGAGCACAGAGATGAATACATGTCAACAGCTTCCAAGGGATCAACTGTCTATTGAAGCAACAAGCCCCACAAGGTAGGATGACTTGCCCAAGGACTTCAGCAACATCTACATGTGATGCCCAAGTATCATAGTAAAACAAAACAAACCCATCTCTGGACATGCTGGAGAGAAAGGTCCCCTGTGGGCAGATAGCAGGCAGAAGCTTCAGAGCCTGTCTTAGGCTTGGAACTGTCCCTGGAAGAGTAAGGACCTGGTCTGTAATCATGATTACCCCCTGACCAGAGCCCTGCAGAGGTAATGAGCTGAAACCTGTGGCACACACACTGTCATTGCTGAGGCGGGAAGCTGTCACCAGCGAGTGACAGATTTAAATAGCAGTGCAGGGATCCATGCAGCTCAGGCCTAACACAGGCATCAAAGCAGCTGGAGGCTACAACCCCCTACTGGGGCCCTTCTGCTCCCTGAGCCCACTGGGCAGGACCCAGGATGTGAAGTGTTGTTGTCTGTGTACCAGCTGAGACCAGAATAGGCCCAACTCGGGGTGATGCCTACAGCAGCCCAGCTGAGCCCAGCTGCACCCCCAGACAGACACAGACCTCCACATGCCATGTGCTCCACTCTCAGCTTACATTTGTTGATACTAATTATCAAGCTGGCTGGGCAGCCATCTGGAGAGATAGCAAGGAAAAAAGGCACATTCCCTGGGCTCCCCTCTACTCTGGGCCTATAACTCTACCTCACCTGCTTGCTCCCCATCAAGGCATTAGAATTTGAACTGGCATGTCCCTAGATAACACACCAGCAGGTCTCAGTCAACACATAATGGGGATAGAGAGATGGCTCAGTGTTAAAAACACATGACTGTTCTTGAGAATCAACTAGGTTCAATTCCAGCACCCACAAGGGGACACTTATAACTCCCTGTAACTCCGTTATTTCTGGGCTCTGCAAGAATCTACACCCATGTGCACAGAGACACACACATATATACACATAATTTTAAAGTAATAAAGATAACTTAGCAGTTTATATACAGGGATAACATATACACATTTGTATGTGTAACAATTAGAAGAAAAGGTAGGAGTGGGCAAGTGGATTGGAGAAAAAAGAAGGGAGAAGGGAAGTAATATTTTAATTGGAAGATATCAAATCAAACAATAAATCTTTAATAACAAAAGCAATACTGATAAGGATGGTGTTGCTATACCAAAACATACCACCAGCTTATGTGAAAAGCTGAGTAAAATGGAATGGGCCAATACAACCCACCTCACTTACCTGGCATAAGAAAGCTTCCACATTGGCTTTACTGTTCACATTTTTAAATTAATTAATTTATTTATGGAGGGAGGTGGTTTACCACAATGTGTGTGTGGAGGTCAGAGATAGCTTGCAGGAACCAATTCTCTCCACCATCTGAGGCCCTGGGACAGAACTGAGGCTGCCAGGCTCGACAAAGAGCGTCTTTACCCACTGAGCCATCCTTCCAGGCCCATTACTTCCATTTCACAAAAAGGGCTCCATGACTTAAAGAAATTACAATCAAGAGTAATGGATGATAATGCTAGATCTTTCTCCTCTAAAGTAAGTATTCTCTCTCCACAGCGAGTAGCCTCAATTACCATAGAACACTTTAAATTGAATTTAAATATCTGACCCTCCCCCTTAAAAAAAAAAATCACTGGCAAACAAAGCTAATGTAAACCAAATATAATTAAGCTTAAGTGCGAGCGAGCGTGCACACACACACACACACACACACACACACACACACACACACCTGGATTTTAACTTCACTACAAGTAGTCAGCCCTTCCATGCTACCTCAGGTTGTTCCTGAGACACCAAACACTGGCTGCAGGGTCAGCTCAGTTCCCACATTAGCTGCCTACTGGGTCTTCAGATCTGCTTCTGAACTGGGGAGACGCGGTCTGGTTTCATATCTGAAACCCATGTGATGTGAGTTCAAGTGTGTTCTGGGTGTACCTTCTCCGAAACATTGTATGGGTGCTCTAAAAATGCTCAGTGAGTCCTCAGCAAGGCTCCTTTGCCAGTCTGCCATTAGCCAGCAGGCTTGTCAACAGTTTTTGGAAAATATTTGCCTCTGCTGTCAAATTCCCATCAAAGCTGGCTGACATTTAGAATAATTTTCACCACTTAAAAGCCAAACCCGTATAGACTCAGTACTTTCCCCCAAAGAACGTATTTTATGATATCAAATGATTATCTTTACTTTTAAATATAGTGACTATTTGTGTGACAAGTAAATGTTTTTCTTTCACATCTGTTTGTCTTAGGTATACTGGCATGCGTCCTACAACGCAGGTATGGAGGTCAAAGGACAGCTTATAGGAGTCCATTCTCTCCTTCCACTGTGTAGGTTCCAGGGCTTGAACTTGGGTCACCAGGCTTGGCAGAAAGCTCCTTTACCTGCTGATGCGCCATGTTGACCCTGTTCATACTGCATTTGAAGTCAGGTCTGTATAGGTAGTTCAACTGGCCTTAAGCTTTCTACCCTCTCACCTCAGCCCACAAGGGCTGGGGTTGCAGGTGTTGCTCCCAGCTTCTTTGAATTTTCAAAGCAGGCCAGGTAAAACCTTATCTGTTTTTTCAGACTGGAAAAGAAAGGGAAGCTGTCAGGCCCATCAGCTCTCTAACAATTTCAATTTAAGCCCGTTTAGTCTATCAAAACCAACTTCAGGGCTAGAGAGATGACTCAATGGGTAAGAGTGCTCACCAGGAAAGCATGGGATCTGCCATGCTTCTAACACTGTGTAAGGTGGAGGAAGAAGGATTATTGAGCTTTGTTCTAGGTTCAGTGAGAAACTGTTTCAAAGAGCAAAGAAGAGAGTAACAGAACAGGGCTCAGTGTAGCCTCTAGAAAGGCACTAAGACAGACAAGTTACCATGGTTTCTGTTCAGAATTTATATACATACTGTATCTACAAGTATTTATATACACCTACATACACGTATCTGCTCTGGCTGTTTCTTCCTGACTGGATACGAGGCTCACATCTTCCATTTACCCACCACACATCCATCAAACACTCCACCACACACTTCACTGTGATCACCACGAATCCAGGAGCTCACACCTGGTTTTACTCCCTGTAGTCTCCTCAGTGCCTGGGACAGCATCTGCCATATGCTATTCCTGACACTCCACAAACTGTCACTGGGCTGAATGAAAGAGCACTGTGGTTGGCTTCCCTCTGCAGTGAGCAAACCTGGCCTGTCCCTTGCCATGTAAAACACAACCTTTGCATATGACATGCCTGAATTAGAAAATGACTTATCCGCAATTCAAATCTAACCCTACATTGAACATGGCAATCTTAATATTAATTATAGGAGAGAATGGTCAGACTCAGCCCACCCAGGAGGACCTCCAGGGAAGGCAAAACTCTAGGGTGCCATCTGAAGACCCAGTGACCTTTTCTGTCCTTTATTATGGAGGCCCTGTTGTGATCTGAGTACTGCCAGAATTGGATGAGAAACGGCTTGGTGCTGGCTAAGACAGCCACAGGACAGAGCCCTGGCGTCCACCTCTTCTGCTGTCAGAGATCCTACTCTGCCAAGGGTTGAGAGGCCCAGCTGCTCAGATGGAAACAATACAGGAGGGGCAAGTAACCAGCTCCCATCTCCCTTCTGCCAGGAGCCTGCAGCCTCAGGCTTTGCTCTGCACCTGCATAATGCCTCCGATTAGGGTTTCAGCTAGTCAGGACCCTGGAGGAGAAATGTCTCTTGTGACCCACGTACTTCATGGGAAGCCCATGAGCCTGTTTAGAATAAAAAGAAGCTACTCAATGTTAACAGATCTATCCCAAGTCCTGAAAACCTAATTATCCACATCTAGATGCTGCATGATCATGGATGGGCTTTCAAAGGAACAATCTTCTGATTTTCCTCAGGGTTCCTATCTGCTTTCCTGCGCCTGAGGTGTGGGAGGGATCTGAAGTTTCTACTCCACAGACCAAATCTCAAAACACCTAAATCTAAAAGTTCCTGGTACCCAAAATCACGGGGTGGAGGTTGGTAGATAGTTCAGTGTCAGTGTTAGCCCAAAGGGGAGATATGGGAAGGAAGAACCCATTTGCCGCTTTGCCTAACATGGTCCTGCTTGATTCTGACTCTCCTGGTGTTACAAACACCGCCCACTCTCTCTCCAAAGTGTTTCTGTTTGGATTTTAGAGGGACAGCCAGCTTAGGCTGGGGACACACTGGGAACAACATCTGAGCCCTGGGACTGGGATTTCAGAAGGGGACAGCTACGTCGGAGCAGCTGCAAACAAGGCAGCCTGTGTGTCCCCAGAACTGGAACCAGGAAAGGGCTGCACTGGAAGCAGCGTCTCTGAAAGCTGAGGCGGCCGGCTGCCCTTTCCAGATCCCCTAGCCTTGAGTTCCAGGGGCAGCTGCTGTGAGTGTGCCCTCCCCTCCACACCAGCCCACACGAACACATGCAGGCCCACACGTCCTCAGCTCCCAGGCCCCCAGAAAGCCCCAGTCCTGGCTCAGGCACATCTTTACTGGGGGTATCAAATGACTGGGAAGCTACCTTTGATCTGACACAGAGAAAGGGCAGGCCCTGCTCCTCTCTGACAGGACCCGCCTACCAACTATCTCTGGGTTTTCTCTACAATTTTCAAAACCCTGGAGTTGGATCCAGAACAACAAGTTAAGGATTTAGAAATGGGGACCATCTCCTGTGACTCAGTGAAGATGGAGCTGCAAAAAGGTAACCCCATAGGGAGTCAAACTCCTGGGAAGGCTGGAGTAAGCCACCCTCCCCACCTCCACCTACACCTCCACCCCCTCCCAACCCCACCCCCACCCCCCCACCCTGTGCACTGGGTCCAGACAGCTTTGGTATTAAGAAAGGCTAGGATTGGGGCGGGGGTGGTGTCGGGGGATGAGTGTCCTGTAGAGAGCACAAGAGTATTCATCATGCCTGACTGCATCACACATGGCCAAAAGGTATGTCTGAATAGCATGTTATGCAGCCAACGCAGGACTGGCTCCAGGCTCCTCCACCACACCTGCAGGGTTTCATGAACCATCAGACTTTTAATATGACTCTGCATGGCTTAACTACATGGAGTTGAGACCATGACACTCTTACTGCCCCCTTTGGGCTCTCCTCTCAGTCTTCTCTAACCAGTACATCACCAACACAATCTCACCCATTTTCAGACCCTAACCCCCAACTGTGTTGATGTCTCAAACCAAGAATATTCAACTGTCAACTGGGTACCTGCAGAGCCCCACTGCGTGGAAATTCCCTAATCTAAGAGCACCACTCCAAAGCTGCCCGCTGAAACCTGCTCCTCCGTGCTGTCTACCATTCTCTGCAAATGACAGTCAGCCATGGGGATGATCAGTCATCATCCTACAACCCCTGCACTGTATGCTCAAATACCTAGTCTCTGATATAAGACCTAAAGACCCATTCCCACCCTATATTCTGTCCTTGTCACTCCCTTAGCCTCAGTCCTCATAGGAGACTAATACTCTCAAGCAGTGGGTCTAAAAGCACAAGGTTACTACCTCCTATCTGTATGGTACTTCAGTGGAGAATCCGAACTCTTCTACAGTGTTTCCTCACAGCCTCTGTTCTCCGTGGACTTTACCATGTCTCCAGTTCTGTCCTAGATGCTCCACACTCTACCTCTACTCTCAGTCTGTGCACTGCTTGACTCCTACGAACTGGCTCACAAGTCCCTAAACCAGTGGTGAGCCAGGACCACAGCCTGGTAAGTTACTGTAACACATACACAATGCCATCTGAGAATGACCACTCTGTATAGCCCTGACTGTCCAGGAACTCACTCTGTAGACCATACTGGCCTCGAACTCAGAAATCCGCCTGCCTCTGCCTCCCAAGTGCTGGGACTGAAGGCATGCGCCACCACTGCCCGGAATGACCACTCTTAAAAGTGATTCTCAAACAACTCAAACCGAACTCAGAGAGAATCTGGGAAAAGCAGTATTCAAGCATGCATCTGCACACATGTACCCATTCCTGCCATTTAAAAAATACCTCAGGCACAGAGACACAGTCACCAGTGCTCCACTGCAAGTTTCCTCTCACCAGAAGAAACATCATGGGTCACCCTCATAATTTCATCAGAATACCATAAAATGTGATTTAAAAAAAAAAAAAAAAGGTGAAAGTGTAATAAAGGGATCCTCTCAGGATGCATGATGAGCTCTCCACTAACGCCTTCCACCCAGTCAGGCGTGTCTTGAAAGTCTGCAGTGAAGCAGCTGCTGTGCTGAGGATGGAGGAACCGAGAACAGCCGACTCACAGCACCTGCCCTTGGAGAGTCCTCAGGGATTGAGGAAAGACAGACAGACACAAACCCAAAGTGAACTCAGTCAAGTCTGCCAAGCTCTTTGACAGATGGTTAATAATGTCTGAGAAAGGACCTAAAAATCTAGCCCCGCCCATGAGGCTTCAGCGACCAAGTATCTTTCTTAACAGATTTATTTTTACTTTTATTTTTTAAAGATTTATTATATTATTATACATAAGTACACGGTAGCTGTCTTCTGAAACACCAGAAGAGGGTGTCAGATCTCATTACGAGTGGTTGTGAGCCACCATGTGGTTGCTGGGATTTGAACTCAGGACCTTTGGAAGAGCAGTCAATGCTCTTACCCACTGAGCCATCTCACCAGCCCGATTTATTTTTATTTTATGAGTATCTGGGAGTACCTCCGTGTGTCTGTGTGTGTGCGTGTGTGCACACACCTGCTACTGTAGATGCCAAGAGTCAGATCCCCCAGGAACCAGAACCACAGGCAGTTATGAGCTAACATGTGGGTGCTGGGAACCTTGGTCCTCTGCACAAGTAGCCAGGGTTATTAACTGCTCAGCCACCTCCAGCCCTAGATGGGGTATTTATTTTTATAAGGCCTTGAAAGTCCAGTAGGAGTTTAGCAAGAAGAGAGCAGGATCAAGGGTGTCCCCACATCTAGAAAAATTCACTCTCCCTCTTACACTGTTACACGGAGCCAAACTACCAGAGCAGGTAGTTGTGTGACAGTAGACTCCTGGGACAGCAAAGAGATCAAAACACTGACTCTAGACCTAAACTGTGCTTTGTGACTTGGCAGGAACAATAGCCAGCTATATAATCCTAGGCAAGTTGTTAAGACTCTTCTGAACTGTGCTAATGTGTAAGGCGAAACTACTTTAGATATATGAATATCCTCATCCGGACATCACCATCCCCTCAATCTCTTCTCAGAAAAAAATAAGACAAAACCAGTGAGTTCTCCTAAGAAAGTCACATGTTATATGTATTATGAAATGATGGTGGCAGCCATTTGTAAAGATCCAGAGGCTTAAATGTTAGGTATTAGAATAGTACCTGACATACTGCACACATAATAGTAATAATTAGTATTATTATTACCACTACTATGATTCCTTGTCACCACAGCTGCTCCATTCAGGTCAGGCCTTAATGGCATACATTTCTTCACTCTTTTTTCAAGGCTGACCTCGAACTCAGGTCTGCTTGCCTCTGCCTCTGAAGCACCATCGCACCAGACCATAGTCAAACACCTTTCAAAAGGCTCGCCACTATGCCAGTGTTCAAGAAGTCTCTGTGGTTAGAAACGCCCATGGTACTATCACAGGGCATACAGCCACTGAGAATGCTGCTCAAACACACAGTTTACAACCCCAGTAGCCTAAGTCATGTGACAGCATCTTCACAGTCAACATCCATCTCCACTGTAAGTTGTGTGTTGCTGTAAGACAAAACACAAGCACACATCCTAGTGAGGAATTTGCAAACTGAATAAACATACAACCTGATACCTAACACTGGGCATGCTGCCTCCCCATACCTTTTTCACAACGGCTGCTTTAGAGGTATGCAGGATATCACCATGCCCCAGACCTTACTCAGGAAAGTGGTTATAAAGAGCTAGCTCTCCTAAAACTGCCATGGAAGCACCTGTGCTTGGAATAGAACCATTCATCTGGGGACAACTGCCAGAGCTATCTCAACACTGCAGTGAGCAACTCAGGTGATAAATAGGGCAGGCAGAAGCAAGTCACAGGGAAAACTCAACCTATAAACAGAATAAATGTCACCCAGCACTGGGCTCACCAATAACACATCCTCCAGAGAATCTTCTTCTTTAGGTTGTCTAAGGGTTTCTGTGATGCTTGCAAAAAGAACAATGGTTTGCACAAGATTTTCAGGTAATGGCGAAAGAAAGAAAGAAAGAAAGAAAGAAAGAAAGAAAGAAAGAAAGAAAGAAAGAAAGAAAGAAAGAAGGAAAGAAAGAAGGAAAGAAAGAGAGAGAGAGAAAGGGAGAAAGGGAGAAAGGGAGAAAGAGAGAAGGAGGAAGAAGAAGGGAGGGAAGAAGGGAGGGAGGGAGGGAGGGAGGGAGGGAAAGATGCTGTTCTCTCCCCCCTCTTCTCCTTTTGAGACAAGATCTCACTGTGTAGCTCTCACTATCCTAAGACTAACTAGGTAGACAAGGCTGGCCTGGAACTCAAAGATGAACCTGCCTCTGCCCCCAAGGGCTAAGACTGCACCTAAAGACGTATACCTACTCCTGCCAAATGTTTATTTTCAATAAATCTAAAGGCCCAGGCTTCATGGCCACACCTTTCAGCGTGTTTTCTAGAAGGCCAAGGAGAGGAATGTCACTGAGACAGGGAGAGAAGCTGAAGAAACAACATCTGGACGGGCTTCAAAGTACAGATTTGACTTTGTTATTGGCCTGAAATGGCAGTGTTTAGGAAAGGGAAGGAGGCAAGATAGACTCCGAACAGAAGCATCGGGTCAATGAAACCCATCTGCAATGAACTATAATCTAATGAGTGATTAGAGTCAAGTGAGACTTTGCAACACGCCATAAAGTCCCTGGAGCATTTTCAAACACTAAATGCACCAACTGTGCCCAAAGGCAGGGCAAGCAGAAGATCACTTGCCAGGACTCTGTTACAAAGAATAGCATGTCATCAGAAAAACTACTGGCATTTTTAAAAAAACAGACACTCCCCCAAACACCCACAGAATAAACCAGGTCTACTCTCAAGTACAGGCTGAACGATGGAGGAAATCCTAGCTCGGCAGAGATCCAACTCACTCTGAAGGCACCCAGCCCCCGAGCATCTGAAGAATAGATGTGAATGTTCCCCAAGCCACTCACCCCAGCACTGTACCATAACTAGGGATATGGCTGACTGTTGGTCTGGACAGCTAACTGACAGGCCAAGTGGCTGGGCACCTGTTTAACTCTGCACTCGTGCTAAGAACACAATGCACAGACCCTGTGAGGCCCCTGTGCCCAAGCTCGGCAGCCCAGCCACCCCAAGGGAGAGAAGAGATACTCATTAATCCCATCCTCCCACCCTGGGACCCTGCTGTGTCTTCCATGGCTCCCTTTCTACCAGTGCTGTCCTTCACAATTGTCTTTAATGACACCTTGCCATGGTGCACCCAGGCACCACGGTTCCCTTTCTATCTGTGCTGTCCTTCACAACTGTCTTTAATGATAGTTCCTACTTGGAGGAAAAAAATAAACTTGATATAATTATCTCTTTTCCTCTAATTCCAAAAGTACCATATGTTCACTATTTTTAAAACCCCACTAATAGCAAATCCTCTCTCTACTAGAAAGGAGCACTGCAGTTCCATTCTCCTTAGCAGCCACTGTGAGTGGTTGTAAATGACTCCAGACTGTTTTGTGATACCACCCACGCGACGCATTTATAATACTTCAAACTTACTAAGTTGAATGATATCAAAGACAGAACCTTCACTTAGTAATCAACAAAGCATCACAAGGATTATGTATAAATGGTAATTTACACTCACTGACAGATTTCAGTGTCAATGGAATGGTGCAAAAAGATAAACTAGACCACACACTCTCAGGTGAAATGCAAGCCATCGCTGTGCAAGGACCTGGGGCTTTAGAAGGGTTGTCAGAGAAGGGCTACATGGCTGACAGCACGTACCCTCTTTCTTCCTCTGAGGCTGCAGAACCTCCTGCCCGATACATACCGGGCTCCTTCTCCTCTGCCCAAAAACAGGCTCCCAGCAGTTCCTCCCATCACACAAAGACCCATAAAGTCTGCTCTCTACAAGATCCACTCAGGAGAGCTCAGACCAATCTCTCCTTAACAGAGCCAAGCCTCCTGACAGACCCTAGCCCAGTTCTTCTGGGAACATGTTCTCACATACGACTGCACTCTCCCCAGACATTGCTGAGAAGTAGGGAGGGAAATCCTGGCTTTCCTGTCTCTATTCTTCTGATGACAACTGGCCCAAGGAGACCTCATACATTCTTATGGTTTGGCATAAGACAAAAAGGAAACATGTCTACTGACCCTGAAGTCCCTTCTGCCACTTGATGTGTAATGGGTCTATGCTATCGAAACCTACCAAGTTCTACTCATAGCCAAGGGGCCACCTAAAGTCCACAGGAAGGGCTACTCAGGGAGTAGATTCACAAGTACGCACTGTACTTCTTCCAGAAGGAAGCAGTTAGCCACACCAAGCCAACACAGACCATTGATGGATGGCCCCGGATGCTTTCTTCCTTGTCTCTATGGCTATAACCTACAATCACATTTCTTAGCTATACCACCAGTAGCGTGGCCATACCAGTGAACTCAGAATCTCCCTGTCTACTCGGGAGCCTGCAATCCTGACCATACCCAACAGGCCTCTAACAGTCTCCACCTGTCATGACTGGCCTCTCCAGTTTCCCCACTACCACACACACTAACTCCCACCCTGGTGTAAGGCTATTGGTAGACCCAAGATGCAATCACACTAATGGCCTCTCTCCTTGCCTTATTACGCAGAATTTAATTCAAAACAGATTGCACAATGTGGTTTGAAACATGACCCTTCCAGAGTAACAGAACAGAGAAACTCTTGGCTAGGCACTGAGCATGACAGGCAGAAAGCAAAGCTTGCCCCACAGACAGTGTGAAAATTAAGCTTCTACTTTTTTGTTAAAAGTTTTACCCAACTGAGCATGGTGGCACACATATCGAGTCTCAGTACTTAGGAGGCAGAGGCAAAGAATCAGGAGTTCAAGGCCAGCCTCAGGACAGATCCTGTCTCAAAAGAACACCCCACTCAAGTTTCACTCCCCTGGAAGTTCTTATTTGGTTGGTTTGGTGTCTACCCCTCCCACCCCAATGTAAAAGAGACAGCCACAAAGCTACAATAGGGAGAAAATACTTGTAGCCATGAGTCCCACAAAGCCCTGTCTCTAGAAGATTCTCCAAATGTCCAGTTATAAGATAGAAAAAAAAACACCTGAAGTGATGTCAGCACCCAGGAGCATTCATAACCAAATGAGCACAGGAAAAGGCAACCAACTTTAGTGGTCACTAAGGAAATGCAAATTAGGAACACTGGAGCTCCTGGCCCACATGGTTTACAAAGGAGAAGATAAACAGTAGAGCCAGGACACACCTTTAACCCCACACACTTTTAATCTCATCACTTGTGAGCAGGCAGAGATAAATGAACCTGAGTCCTGGGTTCTGGTCTAGACAGTGAGTTCCAGGACAACCGGGGCTACACAGAGAACCCTGGTCTTAAAATCAAAGATACAGGACAAAATGGTAGTGAGGGATACACAGAATATAGATGAGAACATGCAACAGTGCAGCCATCCCCAAAACAAATGTTCACAGAGGAGGGGAGGTGGTAAAAGGCTAGTCAACTGAGATGCTAACCATTTGAACCAAAGACGGAGAGATGGCTGAGAATGCTGCTGTGTAAGCATGAGGACCTGAGTTCAAACCCAGCACCCATGTGAAAATTAAGGCATAGCAGCATACACACCTATTGACTGCGATGCAAGGGACAGAGATAAGAAGATCCTTAGGGCTTTTTATAAGGCTAGATCTCGGTTCATCAAGGGGACACTGTCACAAGGGGATAAAGCAAAGAGCAATTTAAAAAAAAAAAGAATGGCTGATGCTACCTGGCTTTCAAATGTGTGTACATAAGTACACACATTCATATGTATATGCGTATCACACCATTTACACAAACACACAAAGATTAAATGATGTATAGTTCACATATACCAGGGGATGCTTCTTAATGATAAAAGGACATAAACCATTGATCTGAACATACAAGTGGATTATCTTCAGTAAATGACTAAATAGGTTCAGTAGAAAAATACTACTGTCAAAAGACAATACACAGCACATGTCTAATTCCACTAATAAAAAAAGTTAAAATGGTAACATCTAAGAAATGGAGGGCAGATCAGGGGTTGCCAGAAGAGAGAGATGGTAAGGAAAGGGCAGGACAGAGCATAGCATATGTTCAGTAAGCGGCAAGCCAGGGACCCTTGTAGTGTTGGAACTACTCTGTACTCTGGATGACAGAACAGGAAGACACTGTATACAACCTAACAAGCCTGCATGCGCATGCATATGTGTGTGCATGCACATATATATTCACTCATATGTGCTTACATGCACTCACTGCTGGGAAAATCTGAATAAGCTCAATGGGTCCTACTGATGTAACATCCTGGCTGTGCTATCACAATTGTACAAAATCTAACCACTGGGGGAAATGGGCAAAATGCACACAAAGGAACCCGTTGTGTATTATTTCTTACAATTGCATGTGAATCTATAATTATCTCAATAAAATTTTCAATAAAGAAAGTTCTAGCCTCCAACTCCCCTTGGGCCTTTCATGGTTCAGCCAACAATTATGCTTACCCTGTCTGTCTAGATCCTATTCTCCTACAGCTATAATAGGCCTGCTCCGCTTTTCCACAGTCTATGGGCCAGCTTAGCCATGTGGCCTTAATCACTGTCAGCCCTCAAGTCCTTTCCTCCATTGTGCCTGGAAACAGAAGCAGCCTACCCTCTAAAGTCCCTTCTGGCTTTTGCTCCATCAAAAATGCCATTAATTCACAAACTCCTCTCCCCAGCTCACCATGTGGCCAAACCTGTTCCTGCCCTAAAAGGTAAGTCTTCCCTTAACATGATAACCACCTAAGGTATCTGGTCTCTTTCCATCTGTGGTCAAAGATTCCCTACCTCACAGTACTTCAGAGCCTGGCCATGGTCACATGTCTGGTGGGTAGAGAGCAGACTGAATGGAGAAGTCAACTCCATTAGAAACATGAGGGCAGGAGCCACTATGTTCCTCTGGCTCTCTTACCAACTTGCAAGACTAAACTGTTGTTCAGCCCTGTAGTTCTCAAACCTCAATGAGCACCTAACACACCCAAGTGCTCAGAGTGCAAGGACAGAGGCACTTGTCCTGTCCCACCCCTTCCCCTCTCAGCTCCTCAAGTTTCTGCTCCTGATAATCAGATAGAGGAACCATGGACCTATTCCTTTGTTTCTTAAAAGGGGGACAATCTTGGAACTGGGGTGTGGCTCGGCAGAGTACTTGTACAGCACAAGGCCTAGGTTCAACTCTAGCATTGGACACTGGGCATATCCAGTCATGTAATCCTAGCACTAGAGAAGTAAAGGCAGGGGGAACAGAAGTTTAAGGTCATGCTCCTGGGCTACATATTAAGTTCAGGCCATATAAGACCCTATCAGAAAGACAGAAAAGAAAACTGGGAAGGAGGGGACCCATAGGAAACAATCTGTCTTCTTTCCCCACAACTCTAGATATTTTATTTAAAACCTATGCCAGGAGCCTGTAAGAGAATTCAGCAGGTAAAGGTGTATGTCCTTCCAAGCCTGACAGCCAGAGCTGGACCCACATGGTGGAAGGGAAGAACTGAGGGCCACAAGTTAAACTGACTTCTATACATGTGTGTATAATACAATACATATGTAACAATGTTTAATCCACACCAGTTTGGGCCTTGCTAAACGGCTAACCTGACAGCACAAGCAGCTGCCACCACTGCTCCAATATGAGGGTGTACCTCTCCGAAGCAGGACTCCTAGCCTGAGTACCCAACTCCCTGTGCAGGGCAAGCCCCACTGACAGATACCTAGGACAACCACATGATGCAAGGCACCTCCTTCCTGCCCTCTCCCAAACCTGCCTCTCCTGTCTCCACTCCCCATCTCATTTCACAGTCCACCTACCTCCCCATCACCCAGAAGGACAACCCCAGCATAAATCTATTCTTTCACAAGTCACTTCCAGTCAGCCAGTCCTACATAGGGTTCCATCTTGGAAACACAAACCATCCCCATGCCATACTCCAGCATCAGCACCAATGCCAGTGGAAGACTGTAAGAGCCACTGAACTCATCTTTGCCTGCAGAGTTGGTGTTGTAACACACGGATTGAGCCATGTTACCTTTCCTGAAACACTGCAGAGTTTTTAACTCAGAATGAGCACCAGACATCTTGGTATGGTGTCTGTGCCCTCCGCCATACAGTACCAAGCTACATGGCTGTGTTTATAGCAGGTGCCCAGGTGGCACGCTCATTTTCCTGCTAAGAATCATGCTGTTTCATGGTATGGAGCCCACTCCTTCATCCCACCATTCTCAATTAAAGCTCCACAAGTCATGTGAAGTGCCATGTCTATGTTCCTGCCAACATCTACGGCTGAACAAGGCTAATTTGTGTGAAGTCATCAGCTCAACCCTACAAATATGCCGTCACCATCTTTGGCCAGAAGAGGTCTATAATCCAAAGAAAACCATTAAGTGGCTCTTTCCCCAAAATTCAAAGTTAGAACAGGTAATTGCCTGTCTCTCATTCTCACTTGCTCATTCACCTACTCTCAAATATACAGAAATTCCCGTTCATTTTCTCTCCCTCCCTCCCCACCACCTCCCCTCCACACTAACCAGTGTATCTCTAGAACAAAATATACTTTCACTGCACGCTTAGTTGTAACTGACTTAGCCTGGTTGGAAAAGTCTATTTCACAGCTTCTTTACTGTGTGACCTTGAAAAAAATAACTTGACCTTGCTAGTGACCTCAAGTGTCCTCAGATGCAAAATGGAGATTCCTAGAGTCCGTTTGCCATTGGATTGTTAAGAGGACTAAGCAAGACAAGGCCATTCTAAGGCAATTCAAACAGGCTATCCATCTTCCTTACTCCCTATATGTTTCCCCTCTCATGGTCAGAGCACACTGCAGTCTTCAGTGACATCCTCATTTGAGTCTTCTGAATCCTGGTTGTCCATTGTCACACCAAAGACATTAAGAGGTAGAAGAAGTTGAGAATAACTTAGCATTTTTTTTCCTTTTCCTCCCTCATCACCCATTCCTAAGCCACACACCTTGGGAATACATTTCTGCATGCCTGCTCCCACCCCCTCCCCATTATTTCCCAATCGAAATACTGATGACACCAGCAAGTCTCACAGGAATCAAGCTGGGTCAAAATCCCCTATTATTCATCTAGAACTCACCCTGGCTCCCTCCCCTTGTGTCCCTACTCAAGTCAGAATTCCTTCCTAATACTTCGATGAAGAATTGCCAACACTAGCTGCCAAAAAAACAAAAACAAAAAAACAAAAAACCCAGGGCTCCTCTGCCCTCATATATGCAACAAAATAAGCAAATGCTTTTCTCTTCTCTTCCCCTTTCCCAGCATTTTCTTCCCATGGAAGAAGTTCTCAGAACACAAGCACCAAGCATTGAAGATGTGTCTGACCCTACAACAAAGCCTGCAAGAAACACAGAGTCCCAGTTTCCTGCTTGTTCCAGGTTAAAGCTCTGTGTTTTAAGCCTAACCAATCAGCTTGAAACAATAGGTCAAAAAGAAGATCAACTCAGGCCTCGAGAGACACTTTTCTAAGGACCAGTGACTGGTTCACTAGAGCCATTTATATACAAAGGACTCTGGGAGCTCCACAGACTCAGCCTTCCTCCTCATTCCAAAAATGAACCATAAGAGTCATTTTCCTGTAGAAGCATAGACAGTCCTGTTTCTCCTTAAATGATTTTCAGGGCTGGGCAGTACCTGGGGACTAACAGCATCCTCCTCCTACCACCAAGCTGTGTGAATGGCACATAGTTGTGTGCCTTCTCCTGCTGCTGCCCTGACTCACTAAGCAAGTACCCTCCTCTTGAAAACCAGGCAAGCAGGCAATCCCATAGCATGTGCATGACTGGCAAGGCATAGATCAGCAGTGGGGTAGAGGCACACATACATCTCCCTGTCCTCCTGAACTAGCTTGCTCTCTAGGACTGACTAGTAGTAGGTCTAGCATCCCAACAAGAAACAATCCCTCCTTCCCCCCTTCCCCGCCAATAGATCACTTAACAGAATCCTTGTCTTGAATGTAGGAGATCCTGGGTTCAATGCCCAGCACAACAGGAAAAATAACCAAACATAAAACACAACTAGAGGTGGGGGGTACCCTGCTTTCGACGCAGCTATTCTCAAGAAGAAGGGTACAGGCATCTACCCACAGGAGAAAGTCATTGCCTACCAATGGCTGTGCCCAGTCAGCCTGCAGCGACCTAGGACATTAGAACCTTCCAGACATCTTCCTGGCCAGCAGTAGGGCCAGCCTTGTGATCTGGACCCTCCCTGCTGTGTTCTTTTCCTGCCAGCAGCAGGCCAGGTGTCCTGGACTTTGGTAGCCAAGAACAGGCTTCAAAAGGCTAAGTGGAAGGTGACCATCTTCAAAGCGTCCTCAGACTTCCCAGAAATCTCTGGCACCCAGCCCTGACCTCAGGTCAGTGGCCAGCAAGTGAACTTGTGACAGCTCCATGAGGGCAGGGACACGACTGTGTCTGTCTGGTCCCCAGCCCTCCTCCTGGCAACCCCAAGCATGAGGCTGGCATACAGCTGGCCCTCAAGAGTGATCTGCTGGGTTGATGTGCAATCGTCTCTACCAAGGAAGGACAGAAAGCACAGTAGGGGTGGCCCAGGCTTCGGAGCTAAACAGACCTGGACCTTCACCTTCCAGCCATCTTATCCTCAGACTATGCTGTCCCTTTCACCCAACCCCTTCACCACAGCACTTCAGAGAGCTCTCAGGAATGTCATCTGCAAATAACATACAGAGCCTTTAGTCAGCAAAGGCAGAAACTTGTGCTTTATCTTCACTTCACAAACACTTATTTAGCACCCAACTATATGCAAAAGATGCTGTTCAAGCACAGTAGACAACCTCACATCACCATGGCTTCAGTTAATTTTTGTGTCAATCCTCTGAAGTTGGGTCTATTTAGCACCCTCCTTCGCAGCTTCAGGCTTTGAAACACAAGAATACCAAGGCAACTTGCCCAAAGCCTGAGCCCTAAAAGAGCTGGGCCAGGATTCATATTAATTACACAGTCTAAACTGCTAAGTGCTGCACCTGTCTGCCTCTAGGGCAGACAATCACTGCAAACTGGTTTCTGTCCCAACCCTTGAAGGATTCCAAGGACATGTGACCACACTGCCAGACTATGTCTTCAGTTACAGAGGGAACAGACACAGGTATTCCCATGGATCACAGTTTGGGGTTTTTTGGGTTGTTTGTTTGTTAGTTTGTTTGTTTGTTTTCTGGGAGGTAGGGTCTTGCTTTCAACTGTGGTATACTCCCCTAAAATCCAATTTCAGAGAAGCATATTCACTAAAAACTTCCCTCCCACCTCATTCTCCCTCTCTACCTCCCAGAAAAAGAAACACACAGCTATGCACAAATGGGCTAAGAAATGAAAGAGAACAGAGGGAGACAGAGGAAGGCCTGTGTGCCTTAAGAGCAGAGTCAGAGGCAGCAGCCGCGAGCAAGCGCTGTATATCAGGTAGCACAGGAGATGTCTAGGCATACAGAGGCAGGCAGGCAGCTACATAGCCTCAGTTGCCTGACGTCCAAGGTAACAGAAAATTAAACCATTTCTCTTCCAAGGAACAAAAGCTTATCATAAGGAACTCTCTGTTTACGCTCCTGCCAACCATGATGGAAATCTCATTACCAAAATAAATCACTCGACCTTGCCTCTTCCAGTGTTTCAGGACCAGTGACAACCCAGAGAACTCTGTAAACAATCAAAAATGGAGGAATGAAATCCTCAAGGAACACATACCAGGTGTTTCACTTGGATATGACTTTGACTGACTTCACAGTGCATTCATTTTCAAAGGTCTTAGAGAAAAAGGATGCTCTCGGGGACTGCTGACTCCTGGTCTAGCTATGTTTGGATTCGTGTATGTGATAGCAAAAGCTTGATCACAAAGGGTGACCCTGGCCTTACACTAGCTCACATGACTCTGTCCCCCAGCTGGCTGAGGTAGCACTGAGGAATCAACGTTCTCTGATCTCAGTCCCTGACAAGGTTAAAGCAGATCCCCTAAAGGGAGGTCCAGTCTCCAACTCCACTAGCCCAGGAACTACCACACTTCCCTCCAAGAGAGCGTAAGGCATTCTATCATATGCCACAAAGACAGGGAGCCAAGGGGAGTGCTTCCTCCCAAGAGAGACGGAGATATTGCAAGGCCAGTGCAGAAAACCCATCTCTCCCTTCCTGATCAGGGAACAAAATCCTACAGGTTGTGTACTCTCTTGTCCTGTGAAAGCCTGCAACCGACTAGACCCTTCCTCCTTAGTGAATTGTGATTCCTGAGGCTGCCTGCTCAAAAAAAAAAAAAAAAGCGGTTGCCTCATTTTAAACCTGGCTGGCCACCAACACAGACAGTAATTGAATAGTGTTGACTTAAGGAAAAAGACACCCATACTCAAAAACAGATACAACTGGGAAGTACTGGGAACTAATTTCCCCTGGTCCTAGAGACATGTCCCACAGCCAACACCAAACTTACCAATCACCCTGCTGAATTCTCATACCACAAAACCACAATATCCAATATGGCAAGTCCCCAAGGACCTGTTGTCATCATTTATTTGACCATAGTTCCCAGGAGCCCAAAACTACACTAACACCAAGCACAAATGTGATCAGGTTAATTGTTGATAGAATAACTCCAATCTGAAGCATCCATGGATTCAGTTCTCGGCTAGAGATCTTAAAAATCATTTTCACATAAAAAGTTTAGATTTGAGTTATAGGCAAAGTAGGCAACTATTCACAAAGGAAAATCTCAATGGAGAGGAAAAAAAACCGTTTTCAGAAGCATGATCTCACTAGATAGCTTAGGCTGGCTCTAACTCCCACTCTCCTCCTGCCTTAGCCCTCCTGAGTGTTGTTGGATTATAGGTGTATACTACCAAATGTCTTACGTCATTAATTTAGATTAAAACAACTTCTGAGCAAACAAGTGGGAATTTCACAATGCAACGCCCCAAAGCTACACCCCAAACGCTTCACCACACGAAACAAAGTCATCTTCAAAGGAAAGCTGAGGAAGGAGAAGTCAGGGAAGAAAGGACACAGGACACCTGAGGCCTACCAACTGCCCACCCGCAGCAGCTGAGCAGTTTCGGCCTGACTTCACTACCCTAGATAAAAAGAGGATTCTCTGGCTAGAGCAGAACTCACAAGAGCATAAAACAAATGCCACAAGTTTGGGTTCTCACTCCCGGGTGCATGACAGGCTGAGAGGCTCAGTGCCACAGAAAGCAAAAGTGTCTTTGTTTCCATTACATCATCCGTGGTGAAGGGGGAGGGCAGGCGGGGCACAGCTGGTGGCAGCTGTGCTACCATCTGCTCTCCCCTCAGAAGCCTTTGCTGGTCTGAACACAGCCTCCTTGGGCTCCTGACAGAGACACGCAGGGTTAAAGGTACAACACCCTATTACAGAAATAGTGGGAATTACTGAGAAATAAATCACTCCTCCATTGAGTAAAGAGCCTCGGGTAGTGGATGAGCCGGTGTTCTTGGAATTTATGCTGGCTGCATCTCTTTAGACTTGGTGACAACACAAACTCTGTCAACTCAATTAGACAAGCACTATGTACAAGCAACCACCTGCCATCTGCTTCCCTTGAAGGTAGATAGCCAAAAAAAAAAAAAAAAAAAAAAAAAAAAAAAAAAAAAAGGCAGGTCTGCAGCTGGGAGCATTCTGGAAAGGAAGAGAGAATCAATCCCCCAACCCTATGGAGGGAAGCTTCACACCAGCGAGGGCGCGGACACACTCTGCTGGCATCCAGAGCCATTTGGAATGCTGGGCTTGCCTTCTTCACCTCGGGCAGCTTCCATCAGAAGCTACTCAGAGGAAGGGGAAGCTGGTAGCTGGGCACATGCATTTGGGGTTTGGGGGAAAGACAGATGGGACAGGACAGGACACACAACAACATCTCAACTAGCCATTCAGCTGCAAGTCGGAAGCAAGAATGGAAACAGGCCAATCAAGCCTGTGTGTGTTTTATCTGGCCAGTACAGGGTTGTTCCTGTAGTGGGGGATTTCAGTATTTTTAGAGGGACGTAATGTTGAGACAGGGTCTCATGAAGTCCAGGCTGGCCAAAATTCTCCATGTCATGGAGGAAGACCTTGAACTTCTGGTCAACCTACCTCCACTTCCTGAGTGCTGGGATTACAATGCAAGCACTGCGGCGCCCAGTTTCCCAAGGCTGTGGATTAAACCTAGAGGTTTGTGCTGCTAGGAAAAACCTGAGCCATATCTCCAGCCAATAAAAAGACTAGATTTCAAATACAAATCTAAATCACAGGATCTTCCTGTAAGGGTGGGAAGGTCTCAAGAGACAGGGTCCTGTGCTTGACGCCAGCTATGGGGAGCTGAATGGCATACTCCCTTGAGATAAAGGGAGTATGCTCAAGAACTTGTTCTCTCTTGCATGTATGCCACTGTGGCACCTGAACCTTGGACGAACAGGAAATCCCAAGGGATGGTATCCCAGGATCCTCCTCTGTAGTGAATAGGGCCCTGGTCCCTGTGATAGCCAAATGTCATTCTACAAAGAGCAACCGAGCTGGCTTCAGAGAACATCCCCTCCTGCTGCGGCAGGTTGGAGGCCCTGAAAGGAATGTTCCAGGCCACTTACCATACATTTTGCCTTCGTCTGATAAGATGATTTTCCTCCTCCCACATGGCGGATAGATAGCCAGGGCCTCCTGGAAACTCTGCTCAATATCAGGACTCCAGACACCCTCCGCGTCATTGTCAATCGGTTTATCTGCCGAGTCACTCATCCTTTCCATGTTTTCGGCAGGGCTCTCGCTGCCGCTCCAGCTGCTGGGCTCAATTTTGGCGGTTGGGTTTTCCAAGCCGAAGCCTGGAGCCTTTTCAAGAAAACAAACCTAAAAGAGAAACCATAAAATCGTGTAAGGCTGGGGGCGCCATCAATATACTGTTCCTGCAAGCTGCACAGTAGGTTTGCAGGTCAGAATGGGCAGGTCAGAGTGTTCTGTGGACAGTAATTCCTGGAGGAGAACAAGGAATTCTGAGATCCCAGATGATTTTGTCCGCTGTGTGTCATGTTAAGTACCCTACAAAAACATTAATAGCCAACTGAAGTTGGGTAATCTTCCTAGATGAGAGAAAATTCTCAGCAATGATGGCCCTCACTCTGAGCTACCCATCTGCAAGACTCGTGGGAAAACCTGGTTGTTGGTTTTTTGGTTTTTTTTTTTGGTTTTTCGAGGCAGGGTTTCTCTGTGTAGTCCTGGAACTCACTCTGTAGACCAGGCTGGCCTCGAACTCAGAAATCCTCCTGCCTCTGCCTCCCAAGTGCTGGGATTAAAGGCATGTGCCACCACTGCCCGGCAGGAAAACCTGTTACTAAGTGCCCATACTTTACAAAAGACCTGTATTCAAGGACAGCCAAGTCCCCATAGCAGAACAAGTTTATAAGAAAATAAAAGATGTCCATCTCACTCTAAAAATTGACAACTTAGGTGAAATGCCAAGCCATCTCAATAAAGGTCATCAAGATGCAAGGGTGGGAGACAAAAGAAATGAAGGCACTTTAGTGCTGCAGACCTTGTCCTACTGAGATGCGATGCCAGCTGACCTAGACCTTGGCATCGATCTTTGAGGATACTACCCTGTGGAGTCAGGTCACTGGGTCCTACATGCTAAGCCTGCATGAAACAGAGACCACTCCTGTTCCCTCCTACACCTACTATTCTTGTGGAAATGTCCCACCCCTTTGGGGCAACAGCAGCCCTGTAACATACTCTGAATTCCTGATTACATGAAAATTATGGAGTAATCTTTTCATAAGTTTTAGGGCAATGAAGAACCACAAGAAATATTTCTCCAAGATGTAGATGCATCCCCCCTTCAATTATACACGCCCCCTACAGTCACAAGGAGATAAGCTTCTAAACAAATGGCTTGACACCAACCTGAAAATGATCAAATCCAGTACTCCCTGCTGGTTGCACCCTAACATATCAATATTGCTTTGTGAAAACCACATCAGATCATTAATGCAAAGGACTCCCCAAAAGAAGGAAGGAGAAGACCTGCTCCTGGGGAATGATGGGAAATGAGCCACAGTGTGCTGAGCAGGGAGGGTCTCATGTGATGCCTGCTGCTCCCTTACATCACTGCAGTATTTCATTCAACACAAGAAAGCAGAGGAAAGCATGTCTCCATTCCAGGGCACTGTCAATTGAGCAGAAACCTGAGTTTCTGCCCTTGCCTCAACCAACTGCATCCTCTCTCTCTCACCTGTTCTCCCCAATCTGTGGATTTCAACAGACCCCCAGGGACAGAAACTCTGAATATTATGAAATCCAAGTTCTAACTGATGGGTGTAGCTTTGGGCTCCTCACCTTGATTTTCTTCAATTTTGCAGCATTTGCATTAAAGAAAAATTAGCATGCTTAGTTTCAACTGTTACCTCCAAGCCATCATTCAGAGAACATGTCAGCAAGATACTGACAGCCCCTTACCAACACTTACACAAGACTTCAGAATATGCCAGTGTCGAGGTATAAATTATGAAACAAGAAAGGGTTTTGTGACTGGCCTCAAGATGAACTCTGGGTGCCTGCCTCGTGGGCCTTTTGAATTTCTTCAAGTGATTACATTTTGGGTTGGGATCTGAGAGTTCTATACAATTTGAGCTAAGTTGTAACTACCATAGTGATTGCTTACTGGAGAAATTACGAGAATGGGAGGGAATGCTTTGATAGTGGCTAGCCTCTCCCCCAACAAACAAAACAATGCACACAACATGTAAAACCATAGGCCAAGCCAGGACAGATCACAGTGCCATGAATTCACTCAAGGAAGCTGTATTTAAAGATATACATAAGACATGTAGGTGCATGACCAGTACAGAAAAGGGATGGAATTCAGCACATTGAGGGCTGAGGGGCCTAGGCCCTTCCCAGGCCTGGGAAGAAGGTTTTTTCCCAACCAAAACTAATGTCTCCAGAAGAATACATACCCAAAGCTTCCACCCAAGGTCTTAAGACAATCTCCCCAGCTGGTCACACAGGCTATGCTGGAAGATTACCAGTGGGAGGACACTCACGGGTTCCTTAGCACCTTCCACCATCACACTAGTGTGATGAAACAGGGCAATTAGGTCGAAAGCCACTTCTTCCACTGACTTTAACATGTTCATCCCTGAGGGCCTAGCCATCCTTTAGGTCAGCTTCTCCTCCAGACCCATTTCCTATGGCCTGACCAGCCCTTAGGATCCTTATGGGCCTTCTTAATTCTGCTCACCCTTCACCAAGGCATCTGTAATCACAAGGGAGGGATCAGCTCACCTCCGTGATGCTCAGAAGTAGATTACATGGGAAGGAAAGTCTGTCCACTAGCCAAACTGTCCAACAAGAATGGCCTCATTCGGAAGACTAGCAGTGAAGTCTTTCTGACAACATTCAAGTTGCTTCTAAGGCTAAGAATCACACACATTAATTGATCTATCCACCCAGGATACACAAACACAGCTCTAAATACTGCCACATTTTGGTTCAGCAAAGGGAAGAACTTCTTGTAACTGGGTCTACTAGAGCTCAGCGGGATGGAGTTACCTCCTCTGGACATGAAACAGAAAACACCAGATACAAAATCTAGAGCTACTCAGGCCCTTGGTTTTACAACCCAACTGTAAGATGAGCCTCTGTATGGGCAGAGAGTTTCCGATCACAAGGCTGGTGGGGGTTGGCTGAGAAAACTCCCCATACTAGATACCAAAATAACCATGCTGGCATTCCACTCCTCGGCTCCAAAGCCACCTCATCCTAGAAACTGTCCTTGTCACTCTAGTGACTCTGAGAGTATCAGTCACATTTTACGAGCACCCTACATTTGTAGAGCTGGTTACTGCTCAATCTACCTTGATTTGAATGCATACAAAAAAAGCACCTGCTTATTACCAGCATTAAGATCTAATCAAGTCAGGCACAGTGGCACACGCCTGTCACCTCAATACTCTGGAGGTGGGGCTGGGAGGATCCTGAAACGAAGGCCAACCTGGGCTACATAGTGAGACCTGGTCTCAATCACCACCACCACCACTATCAATGCTGCTGCCACCGCCACTGCCACAGAATATAATGGATTTCACAGACTATCTGCAGAACTGATGTCTTTCTCTCCCCACACATCTTTTGAATGTCAAAGTCCAGTTTCCCTTAATTCAGAATGAAGAACTTTCTCCTCCCTCTGCAATTGAAATCTCCCCCAGCCTGTGTGTGTGTATGTGTGCACATGATGTGTGTGTGTGTGTGTGTGTGTGTGTGTGTGTGTGTGTGAGATACTCAAACTGGATTTAGAATCCAAACATGACACACTCACAAGCCACGAGACTCAGACTAAACTAATCTTTTTGAAGCTCAAGTTTTCACTTACAAAACAGAGATACAAAATTCTATCCTAATGCAGAAAACCAACGAGGGGAAAGGCAACTGCAGCATGATTGCCATGAGATTAAGTGAGATAAGAGGAAGAAGTCTGTCATCTGAAAAACCACGTGCCCTCACTCTCTCATCATCCAGTCTGTCCTCTCCAGACAACAGCATGTTATGAGGCCAAAATACCTACCAAAACAAAAAACAAAAAACAAAACAAAACAGGACATTGTCTCCCCTGAAAGCTCACTGAAGAGGGAAATCAATTCACAAAACATTCTCATCTTAGAAGTCTTCAGAAGACCAAAGAGAAATTTCAGATTGTTGACAACTAACTTCCTACTATCCACCGAAGATCAATCTTTCTCACAAATTAGTTTTCATATTCTTCTGGGCAAGGTGGTTCATTGTCTCCAAGGGAAGACTGTTGAAACCAACAAATGTGTAAGTAGTACATAGTGTGGAGGACCTCAGTTTCATCATGAACATCATCCAGTAGGCCCCTCATCTCCTAAAATGTCTTAGCCTGAGATACTTAAGACACAGCTGTTAGGAATAACCCAAGTAGCCTGCTAATTAGCTAGACAGCCACCGCCCATCATAGATATTCCTTTTCCAGAACCCACCAGGACATCAAGAAGAGTCACAAGAAAGGGAGGGTTGTCAAGAGCACACTTGACCCACACAGCCTATTCCAAGAGCATTGGGACAGAAGGGAGGGGAGAGCCAACATAGGCACTTCTGACACCAGCTCTACTCTTCATCAGGTGACATGTGACACGAGAAGGTGCTGTTTCCTTCACAGGTTCCCATGAGGCCCTCACCATGAAAACATCTTACCCCTTCATTAAAACCAGCCTTAAGGTTAATAAGTCACTGAGCATGAGGGTCAAGAAAATCCATAAACCTTGTTTTAGCCAATGTCTTAATTGTCTATGAAAACAAGGAAGGAAGCCAGTGTAAGAGGTGGACTTAGATGCCTAAGTACCCTGGACCACATCCCATGAACCTCAATGTCCACTGTTAACCACGAAGGAGGCCAGTTCATCCATCCACCCATCATCTTATGTTCCCACAGACAGTGCCTATAACAGAACTGTGTGTTATTATGCCCTTTAACTGCACCCCAGTGTACTTGACGGAAGGGGCCATTACACTCACCATAACATCTTCTTCACTTTGGTGATGACACAATACCGATACAGGAATGGACATCACTCAAGATGGCCTGAGCATGCTTTGATAACATGACAGCTCATCCCCCAAACTCATACTAACTCAATTTTCACTGAATAACAAATACTTAAAGAAACCACTGGGGTGGAACCTGGTGGTAGAGTGCTTGAATAGCAAACATTTTTGAGGTCCTGGGGTCATCCACAATACCACAAGAAAATAGGGGGTAGGGTGGTCATCATACTAGACACATGTCAAAGAAAAATCTACCAGTCATTATTACTAACAACTAGTAGTTATAAACAAGAGACAAATACGGTCTTGATCCTGCCATTCCATCATACACTTTATTTAGAAGAGCTTCTAACATTCTCCAGTTCCCTCTTCTTTGGACTGCCAGAAGAGAGTGAACTAGAAGACAGAGCCGTAAGGAAGGCAGGAGAGGGCAAAAATGATGTAAAGACCAAGTAGCCTGAGAAGTACCAGAAAGAACTTCAAAAAGTGGGGAACTAGTAAGGCTAACCTGAACGAGTGGGAGATCGGAGTTGAGGCTGGTAGAGAACTGATAAGCAAAGCAAGAGGTGCCAGAAGCAGGAGCCATTGAGGGAGGGTGGTGTGGGAAAGAGAATCACACAGAGAGGTATTTATAGCACTCAGCTTGACCACGAATTGGATAGCTTGAAGGTCACAGTGATCTTCACAAAGGCCCAGGTGTTTTATGTAAGAAAAAAGCTATACTCAAAAAAACAAAACAAAACAAAACAAAACAACACCCAAGGTGGCAAGGAACTTTCCTTCCAATGTAATCAGGCAGCACGTCTAGATACAATTCTACATCTTCCTAGGGATCCCAGGAGAACAACAACAACAAAGACGTCGGCAGGCCCTTCATCGCTGCTCTGCCCTTGGGCATTAGGCCCACCTCAGAAGAGCCAGAGATGGAAGTTGCCCTAAGTCAAGAGCTTCACAGAATCTGAGTCTCCTCTCCAGATGGTCATAGGCGTATCAGGCTGAACGGCCATCCTCAGTAGGCGGGAGGAAGGCAGTGCTGAATTCCCAGCTCTGTCCACAGCTGACATCACCACAAAGTCTAATTAATTCCTAATGAAGAGTGAGGACACTCACTGACTCACCTCCCTGGGCAGTGGGGAGGAATTTTGGGCACTAATGACAGTTAATTGCTTTTGCATATGTAAAGTGGGGCATGTAATTATTTTCCTATCATTTCAGACACTCACAAACCTTGCTAACAAGTGGCCTAATCACGTGAGGCTCAGCAGCCAGAGGGGTGGAACTAAAGACTATGTGTAATTGTCAGAGATGGCAGAACTCTCTAGAATGAAGCCACATCTCTGAAGCAATGTCTGCCACACAGCCAGCAGCAACAAGTGAGCCCTGTTTGGTGTCATGAGCTCCAATAAGGAAAGACTAATCATAATTACCCCTTTCAAAATTCACCTTTCTGTCCACAGAATCCTACCCTCATGGCCAATACCTCTTCACTAGTCCACCATTCCCTAGGGACCAACTAGAAGGCTTGACATTACCATCCTGAGATACTCCATTTCCTAGCTCCTCCAGCCCTGAGTAGATGTCCAGGTGACAGCTCAAGAAAACCTTTGACTGACTTTATATGATACAGCTCTTACCTCACTGTTACTGGTCGCTAAAGGAACTTCCACTCATGAACCACTGAGAACAGCAATCCCGTCCTTCCCTCCACCTCCATCTGAGGTGACCACAGTTCCTCCTTCCTCTGTAAATTCCTCAAAAAAGATGCAGCCACCTACCCAGTGTCAGGCAGTCTATCCCGCCCAGCTTCTGCAATGCAAAAACCTGACAGAAAGACACAGTGAACACAGTAAGATGCAGACAGCGGACTCCAGTCCAGAACCTCTAACGTGACAGTTAATACTGATTGTCACCTTGACAGGGTCTAGAATCACCTAGGAGAGAGATGGCCTGTCTGGAACATAAGTTGGGTTAACTTCGTGAGATGGGAAGATTCACACTAACCATAGACGGCCCCATCCATGTGCCTCGGTCCTGGACTGAGTAAAAAGGAGAAAGCTCGGCGTATTTGTTACTCTGTTTCCTGGCTGCAAACCTGGTGTGAGCAGCTGCTTCAAATTCCTGACAGGGTGCCTTCCTGGCCATGATGGGCTAACCCCTTGAAATGTGAGCCGTAAGAAACCCTTCCCTCCATAAGCTGTTTCTGCCAGCTATCTTGTCACAGCAAGAGAAGCGTAATGAATATGCCCAGTAGACAACTCTCCCTGAGAAACAGACTTCAACACAGACACAGATCTTCCTTCCAGCTCCAAGAGATGACCACAGCACCCATCAGCAGCCATCAGTGTCTTGAGAGGAAAACTAGTAGCCATGCGCAGAGGTTAACAGACAAAAGCCCAAGAGTACCTTCTGAATTCCAACAGGTCTAACAGATAAATGCTGTTGAGGTAGACAAGTCAACCATAATTCATGCTAAAAATAAAACACTAGTAAGATTAACACTTCTCAGGCAGTAACCTATATATAACCATAATCCCACTTGCTCAGAAACTCTGGTTCACTCTCAGGATATCTTAGCACTTAGTGGACTGGGGAGATGGCTCGGCCATTAAGAGCATGTGGTACTCCTGCAGAGAACCAGAGTTCAGGTCTCAACACTCATGTCAGGCAGCTCATAACCACCTGCACTTCCAGCTTTCTTTAAGATTCCAGAGTACCTGTACTCACACGTGCACACTCCCACACTGAAATACTCACAAACTGTTTTGTTTTTTTAAGATCTGAAAATAATTCCTATATTTATTTCTTTTAAATTGTTATTTTTATTGTTTGAGTACTAGTGTTTGTTTGTATGATATGTGTGTGCACTACATGCATGCCCAGTGACCACAGACTCCAGAAGAGAGTATCAGATCCCCTAAAAGTGAAGTTACCAACAGTTAAAAGCCAACATGTAGGAACTGGAACTTAGGTCCTTGGAAGAGCAGCCAGTGCTCAGAGCTGACAATACATCTCTGTAACCCAACAGCTCATACTTTAAGACATACCAAAATAAATATGTACAATGTACATCCCTCCATGGCCTCTGCATCAGCTTCTGCTTCCTGACCTGCTTGAGTTCCAGTCCTGACTTCCTTTGGTGATCAACAGCCATGTGGGAAGTGTAAGCTGAATAAACCCTTTCCTCCCCAACTTACTTCTTGGTCATGATGTTTGTGCAGGAATAGAAACCTGCACTAAAACACCTAGTGTCACTGCTTGCTGCCAGCCAACTTAATGGCATGTTGGCTCTGGACTCATACCAGATCCCAGCAGCTAACCTGTCCAAATGTGGGCCCAACATCCCTCCCCACCCCCCAAGTGATTTGGAAGGCCCACTCTCTGCATTAGAACTAGCACTCCCACTAAATGTGGGGGAACCATCCTTGCCTTTCTCTCCAGCTTCTGGGACTCACGCAGCATCTCTTTCTTTCTGGGCTTCCATCAGTACTGATGGTTTTGATGTACATGCTATGGAAAGGAAATCCACAGCTCATCTCTCATTGGATCATAAGTCAGACAACAAGGAAATCTTGAATCAAGGTGGCATTTTGAGCTATTGAATTAAGGAGCCCAGGCCCTGCCCCCAACACTTGCATTAGAATGCAAACATCTAGGCTCCAATACACCCAAAGGAAAAAAAACCTGCCAACAAGCTGAGATAATCAAGAAACAATCTGGCACTTCATACTCTTCTTCTTCTTCCCAACAAACACGGTTAAAACTCAGGCCACCAATTTCTTGAGGATCCGAGAAGACACCCTGACAGTTAACCTAAATCATGCTTGAGTGTTAATTTTGAGTCCTAAACACCTAGGGCCCAGAATCTGCTAGTGTGTGATCACTAGGACCTAGGGCAGTGGCCTTTAGGACACTAATGAAAAACGGAGCTAGATAAGGCAGTAGGTAAGACTTACCCGGTGCAATAAATCTGCACCCATGCAATTCTGAAGCCCAAGCCGAATGGCTTACGATGGCCTATATTAAAACTCCCACGTCAGGCACCATGGCACAGCCTGCAATCCCAGCATCCAGGAGGCTGAGGCCAGAGGATTCTGTGTAAGAGGTCAGGCTGGGTCACAAAGCAAGTCTGAGACCAGCTTGGATTACACAGTAAGTCCATGTCACCAAGGTATACAAAACAGAGCAGTAACCTCAAGGGTCCAGAAACACCCCAACCATTTGCACTGGAGTGTGTGAGAAGGGAGCATTGTGTTGATAAATGAATAAGGGTAATCAGTATCTTCATGACCAAAACAAACGACTAGTACCTCATAAGATACTCAATCTCAAAGACTTTAAATCTGAATTTCAAAAGCAAAATAATAAGACTTTGGAAGAAGGCCTAGAAGATTACCTTAACAAATCAAATTATTACTATAAAAGAATAAAATGAGGCTGGCAAGTTGGACCAGTAGGTAAAGGTGCTTGCAACCAAGCCCAATTCCCAGTTAACCTAAATTTAATTCCAAGGCTCAACACTAAGGACAGAGAGAACCCACTCCCAAGTTGTCCTATGACTTACATACCTGCTCAGTGGCATGCATACCTGTGTACATATACACAACAGACAGACAGACGACAGACAGATGACAAATAGATCTGAAATACTTGTGAGTGGGGCTGGAGAGATGGTTCCTTGATTAAGAGCACCCTTACAGAAGATCTGAGTTCAGTTCCCAACACTAGCCTGGAACTCCAGGTCCAAGGAGCCAATGTCCTCAGGTCTTACTGGGCACTTGTTTTCATGTACATAAAAGTAAATAAAGTTAAAAATATTAATACTAAAGAGAAAATGAGGCCAGAGATAGTAAATACTTGGGTCACTTGAACCCAGGAATTTCAAGGCTGGCTTGTGTAGAATCAAGCCTCAGAGGACTGGAAAGAGGGAAGGGAGGAGGGAGGGAAAAAGGGAAGAAAGGGAGAGAGGGAGGGAGGGGGGAGCGGTTAAAAGTAAAAACTTCCTTGTACTTCAAGAAGCATTAAGGAAATAAAATTCACCAGGCATGATGGATGCAGGCAGAGCTCTGTGACTAAGAATACCAAGTTCTTGACAGCCAGGGCTACACAGTAAGACCCAGTCTCAAATTTTAAAAAGACGCTACAGCTGCAAAGTCACACAACAGGCACTCATCTCCTTTTTACATAATAAATTCCTACCAAATAATAAGAAATCAGACAGCAAATCTGTATAAAAAAAACAAAGGGACAATAAATGAGAAGGTGTTAACATAACCTGGTTACTAAATACCTCCACAGTGAAGCCATGTGCCCCATGTAGAGTCCAAGGACAACTTTTACACTCGGGTCTCTTTCCATCATCTTTGAAGTCTTTCCTGTTATTTCTGCTTATGTACTTCATGTTCTGGGATAGTTGGCCCAGGAGACTCTGGATGACTTCTGTCTCTGCCTCCACTATGGGAGAACTAGAGACCAACTAGAGTTACAGAAGCAACCCACACATACATCTCATCAGGCCCTGCAGCAATCGCTTTTACCTACCCAGCCATCTTCTCAGTCCATAAAATAAAAGGCTAATGCTGACCAGTGCTGTCAAGGATGCTGAATGCCCAGAACCCTCACAGACAGCTGGTGAGAGTGTAAAGTAGTCCAAGCATTCTAGAAAACTCTTTGTCAATCACTATGTGCTACTAGAACTGACTCAATGCATACTTGCTGACTTGTCAATTAGTTTATTCATTCCCCTCCTCCCTCCCCCTCTCCCTCTATCCCTCCATCCCTCCTTCCCTCCCTTTCTTTCCTTCCTTCCTTCCCACACACCTCGCGGAAGAGGAGAGGTTCTTTGGAGGATGGGTATAAGAACGTTTACATGATCACTCATCACGGCAGCCAGAGATGCTCAGATTTTTATTAACTACAGGATTCATACATAGCCTGCATCATATTCATAAACTGAATGCTAGAAAAACCCACAGTCCAATAGGGTCCACGTTAATAACAGGCACAATTAAATGTCAGTCACTAAGATTGAGGCAGCAGCGTTCGTTTCAGGAGCTCAGGAGCCACCTGTGGCTACAAAACAGCTAAGAAATGGTTTTGCCACTGTGAAAGTTCTTCAGGATGTTGCTGCTACACAGTCAATTATGATGTTTAGTGGCATAAACCAGATACAAAGAAAAATCTCCTTTAGGCATCCATTCACAAGTTCAAACACTAACAGGACTAATCTGTGAGCCAGGTATAGTGGCACATGCCTGTAATTCCAACACTGTAAAGTTAAGAAAGTCTTCAAATTTAAGGTCAGCTTGGACATCATAGTGAGACTTTGTCTGTCTTTTAGAATAAGATAATTGAATTAAAAGAAAAGCCTAATCAATGTTATTAGCAGTGAGTAAAACAGCCCCACCCGGGAGCTTGAGGGTAATGGCGCATGCCCATAAGAGGAGCATAAATTCATATTTTATACTTGGTTACAAAGTAAATTTGAGCCAGCCTGGGCTACAAGAGACTGTCCAAAACAAAACCAAAAGATCCTGATATGTAAGTGTTCTCAATGGAAAAATACAGGGACTTGAAACTGATGACGCATGTACTTTTTCTAAGCATGTTAGTTACACTTCAATAAAAATCCTGGTGGGGGAGGGGAGAGCCCAGCCAAGCATGATGGCACATGTACCAAAGGTCACAAATTTGAAGCCAGCCTGGGCTATACAGAGAGATCTTATCTCCAAAGAAGGGGGGGGGGGGGGCAGTGAAGATAATGATGTGTATTTCAGGACCATCAGGACCTTTCTTACTCTGAGTTACTCAGAGTCGACTTCAGTAGTTCTGAGCACAATTGTTCTGACTGTAAGATATTAGATGTGTTGCCATGAGCACCCAAGGATTAGCAGAAGAACCATCCAGTGAGACAGGCACTGGTTCCTCCTCATTGCACGCACGTGCGAGCGAGCGCGCGTGCGCACGCGCGCGCGCGCACACACACACACACACACACACACACACACAGTTTTTTACAAAGAGCCTTAAAGAAAGGAAAGAGTGATCGGGTGGTGGTAGCGCATGCCTTTAATCCCAGCGCTTGGGAGGCAGAGGCAGGCGGATTTCTGAGTTCGAGGCTAGCCTGGTCTACAGAGTGAGTTCCAGGACAGCCAGGGCTACACAGAGAAACCCTGTCTTGAAAAACCACCAAAGAAAGAAAGAAAGGAAGGAAGGAAGGAAAGGAAGGAAAGGAAGGAAGGAAAGAAGAAAGAAAGAAAAAAAAAAGTGGAGGGGGAGGGAGGGGGAGGAGAGAGGAAGGAGGAGGGGAAGGGGGAGGGGAAGGGGGAGGAGGAAGGGGAAGGGGGAGGGGGGAAGGAAGGAGAGAGGCTTTAACCCTCCACTCCAGCTGTCAGAATGCACTGAACCACACTGGAGTGCCCCAGGCAAAGTGGAAGGCCATCTGGGCCTTCAAATTTGGGTTATTTCCTAAAGTCTACTTTGGTCCCCAATCCCTATCTCATGATTTATTTATTTGTGTACTTTAATTTTGCTGTTGTGCATTCTT